>NW_027069774.1:574949-719275 GCF_002906115.3 Quercus suber | reverse complement strand
TTATATTTTCATCTGGATTCACAACCAAAGAGAGGGGAGGGGGGGGGGGGGAAGGGGGAAGAGAAGGAAATAACTAATAAGAGTCAAAATAGAAAATTAGGCTTCACCACCTAATGGGGCTAAGACCACCAAGCTGAAGAAATTTTTTCATTAGAAAATTTTAATTCAAAATATGATGTCTTACACCATTCCTAGAGCCTCTTTTTAATAGGCTAATCCTCATTTATAATAAAACCCAAAGTCAAAATTCAAAATGTCAAATGATATCCAAAGTGTGAAAATCTGAAACAATAAAACTCTGAAATATATGCTGTCCTGACATGGAAAATATGAAATAATCCCTAGGTAGGAAACTTAGGCGTGGCTTGGTCTGGGCAAGGTGCAGCTTTGGTTGTCAATAAAATGATCAGATAGGACCTGCTATAATTTGTCACATTAAATACTTGAAGGAAAGTTTATAATGCTTAATGATTTTATTGTCAGCCTGCAAAATTTTCTTGGTAAAGAAACCATAGGTTTTCACTTGATTGTAAATGTGTCATGTTTCTTGCAAAAGAACTCTCAAACAATCAAGTCACAGAAACAGCTCTTATACAAATTCATCGCCAACACCCCTTTTCTTACAATGCTTGCTTTCATATGGATTCTATTTGTGCAAGACCCACATTTGATTTAGTGTTATTGTGTAAAGGTCTGCCTGTGAGGAGGGGTGTTAGAGTTAGTGTTTTGATCTTGATATTTGTTGTTGGCCTACTTCCTGACAGTTGATGTTTTGGGACTAATAGCTATTAACCTTTCATCTATCCTATTTCCTGTCTTTCTTTCTCAGTTAGAACTATTCCCTATTGTCTCATGACATCATCCAATAAATTGCAATAGTAAGTTGAATAGCGTCCTTGAAAGTCTCAAACCATACAAATGATGCCCAAAATGCCTATGCAATCCCCCAATTTCAACGAAACCCCACTTAGGAATGTTAATTTCAAGTCTTCTTTGTCATTCATTATCAAGCCTGCTGTAAATGACCTCAGTTGCCTTTAATACTGTTGCCACTTGGATCCAGCATGTTATAGTATTGCAGTCAATTGGATTTTCCAATTTAACAAAGGATCTTAGGACAGAGTTCTTTAGGTATTTAACTAAATCTAATATTGGTGGATCCGATCTAGGATGTGGTAAAGTATATTTGAAATATGATGGGAAGAGAATGAGATAGGCAAATATTTGGAAAATCATAAGAGGGCAAACCAATGCTTAATTGTTATTGCATGAAAACCAGCATCTCACTGTTGCTTGTTGGTTAGCAAAGTTTCAGAGAACCCTCTATTCTAAATTAGATTTAGAGTATGTTTGGATACCGCTTATTTTGCTGAAAATGAAAACTTATTACTGAAAGTACTATAAATAAAGGTAAAAGTTAGTTGAAATAGTACAGTGAGACCCATGAATATTACCAAAAAGTGCAGTGGGTCCATGAATAGTAGTAAAAATAAGCTGAATAATAAAATAATTTTAATTTTTAATTGGTTTCCAAACGCAAACTTAATATTTGATATAATTACTTGTTGCTGATTGAGTATGATTAGGATGCCAAAGTTTAATTTTTGGAAAGCATTATCTGACGACATTTATTTTTTATTTTTATCTATAGTTTTGAAAGAACTTCATCTACAACACCCCCTTTTCTTCTTTGATATTATATGAAGCCTGTACAAGGATTGGGACTTCATTTAGAAACTATATAAGAAACTAGTCCAGATAGTTAGGGTCATGGGCAGTCACTGGCTAATAAGGTGGAGGAGATTGCTGAACTGGTGACAAATAGACTTGATGATGACAGGCCTGCAAATGAATGGTCAGTAGATGAGACTGTTGAGCCAGCTAAAGATCAGGAAATCCATACACTAGTTTGGGTTATGGGCAGTCACTGGCTAATAAGGTAGAGGAGGCTGCTGAACCGACAACAAATAGATGTGATGCTGATAGGCTTGCAAATGAATGGTTAGTAGAGGAGACTGTTGAGCTAGCTGAAGATCAACAATTGTGGTATGCAAAGAGTCAGGGGGCAGACAAGTACATCACTGAGGACAGTGAAGAGCAACATGCCTAGTTCCATGGCACATTTGACAAATGGTGCCAATAGAACCCTGATGAGAGCCACAATTGCGAGTTTTGTTGTTGCAGCCTCAGTTTCAGGTTCAATTCCTGTTACTTCCCCTTGATAGCCAGGACCACCATTTTTTTGACAAGAACAAGGATGGGCATCTTAGGACTCTGGCTGACCACTGGATTGTTGGGTGAGGAGGGCAATCTGTGGAGGCGGAGTAAAAGCAGATGCATGTGCCTCAAGGGATGATAGGCGAGCTGGAAGATCCTGAAAGGATGGTAACAAGAAGAAATGGAGGGTGGCAGTCATTATCATCTCATAACCCAGGCCCAAGCCACTAAGGACATATGTCACTAAATCATCTTTGGAAGTTGGTCATCCAATTGAGGCCAGAGATCTAACCAAGGATTTGGCATAAAGGATGAAGTCAGAGATGGACCATGCTGGTACATGTGGCTTGAATTGGTGGTCATGTTTTGACCAAATTCAAAGTTGAATTAGGAATGGCTAGCTGAGTTTATATGGTGCTTCTTTTCTATGTGTGCAGCGATGATCCCTTTATACCCTAGCTGAATTAGTTATACATAATTATTCGGCCTCTCAAGTATTCTGTGTGTGTGCATGAATCCTCTCTTGTCTTGCAGTTAAAGAATAGGTTCACAAGAATTCTCCTGTCTTGCCATGTGCTAGTGATAATTTTGAGAGAGAGAGAGAGCATAGGATGTTATTGGAATTTGGGTTTATTTGAGGAAATCTTTGTGCCACTGTTGTAATCTTCCTAATTTATATTGAAACTTTCTTCTTATTGTTGCCCATGGACATAAGTATATTGATGAACCACGCCAATTCTTGTATTCCTCGCGTGTTTGTGTGTGTGCGCTTGTTGCCACCATCAACCAGTGACTGCATCTTGCAAATTGCAACAACATTCTGGATGTTTCATCTCCCTCAACATTCAAATCAAGAGTTAGATCAAGAGAGATGTTTCACAAGTGGGTGCAACAGTGGTGCTATGAGGGCATGTGGTAATTGGCGAAGGAACGGTGGTGATGGAGGAGACAGAGCCTTGACTCCAAAGGTAAAGAAAGAAAGGGAAAAAAAAAATGGAAAGAGAATTAAAAATTGATTTAGGTCGTGACACTTTTTGATACCGTGTAGAAATTCAGAATTTTTTTTTATTTGCATTGATCTCTGATTGGGTATGTGCAATACAATGATCTGTGTAAGGAATATACATTAAATGTAAAATAAGCACATGCCTAAACATGAGGCTAATAAGTTGTGTGCACCACTTTGGGCCCTTTTCAGCCTAATCCCAATCTCATAAGGTGCAAATTGGATCTAACTCTTGAAACATACAACCTGCACTTTTTGTGCACAAGTCCAGCTAACTAATCCACCTTTTTATTGTGAATCCATTCTTTTGCATTTTTGCCTCTGCTTTCTTCCTTAATCAATACTTTAAGGTTTGAGTCAATTTAGCATCTGCACGTTAGTGTTTAGAGAATTGCATAATTGAATAAAATTTGGTATACAGACATTTGGTTTCCTCCCCAAACAACAACACCACCACCACCAACCGGGGGGGGGGGGGGGTCAAGAGGGCATTTTTTTCCCTCTGTGATTTGAGTGGGAGGTAAATACAAGGGATGATTCACTATTTCTAATGTAGAGTTTTTTTTTTTTTTAATTTTATTTTATGTAGTATGGGAATCTCAATGTTGATGGGACCTTTTTGTTGACTTCTTTTATTCATCAAAAACAAACCATCTCCATGTAATTGAACTGCATTTCATATAGTTGTCTCTTGGAAAGTTTTAACCCAAACTCCAAGTTTATTAGCTCTTAAAAAAAAAAAAAAACTGTGTGTTATTAATACCTTAACACTAACTTGTTTGTTGTGCTTGACATCATATCATATCTGAAGGTTCCTTCTTTAAATTCTACTTTTCCTATAATAATGCATTCAGTTTTAATATGACAAAATTGTTGGAGTTGAAAATTCTACCCTCATTTTGAAGATGGCAATTTTCATCTTAGTGTACTACTTGAGTTTTGATGATAATAGGCTATCAAATTTACTGCAGATTATACTCTCTCAAGAGAAGAATATTCAGAAACTTAATGAGATTGTGCAAAGTCTTCGAGAAGAATTGTTACATTGCAGGGGTGGAAGTGAGGTTGTCAATAGCACAGCAACCCATTTGACTGAACTTCTAACTGAGCTTGAGCGTCATCCAATCTTGGAGGATTAGTTATGGGTCGAAAATGTTGAATCAATGTGTTTGATAATTGTAAGTAGGAAAACCTTGTTATCTTTCCAAGCTATGCTACTTCATTCTAAGGTTCTATCCAAATTGTAATAGTTGACTACTTGACTTACAAAACACAACATTAAATCCACATATTCTATTGTTAATATGTCATGATTGTCAACGTCTGTATGTTCTACGCTTTCCTCTGTTGTGGTTGTTTTCTGTCTATGTAGCATTGACCAATCATGAAGTAATTTTAATGGTTATTGGTGATGCTGGTGAGCAGCTACTATTGTTTGGAGCAGAATCAAAAGTTTAATCCATTTCTTTTATGGAAAATATTGGGAACCATAATGGTTTAATTCCTTCATATTTATAGAGATAATTGAAAGATTGATGAGTAATTTCTTCTTCTTCTTCTTCTTCTTCTTTAGATAGGATTGATGAGTAATTTCAACTGTATATGGCTATACCATGTACCCTGGGAAACTGAAGGTCAATAGATTCTCAATCATTTCCTTGGAAATCAGTTGTCTGAATGCATTTATCAAATTTGGACATGAAAGTTATGGTCTCATTCAAGTTAAAGTTTACAAAGGCTTTTTTTGTCATTTAGGAGCCCTAGATGGTATAATCATTAGTCTCATCTTTCAGCAATTTGCACAAGCTATCATGAACAATCTTCGGAGTGTTACACATTTAAATGTTCCTTAAATTTCTCCTGTCAAAACAATAATGTCCTGATAGAATAAGGAAGTGGTTGAAAAGTTTTCAGCGTTAGCTTGAGTTACAAGTCAACAAAAGATACTTCAATTGATGGATGCTAGAATTTTTGCACAATTATTATATCAGGTTCTTCAAAGTCTTCATTGAAGGGGAAGAAACCTTAGCAGATGCCAGTTAAATTTAATCTTGAAGCTGAGCAGACTGTTGCAAACAATTTTAGCTTCTTTCATAGATTTCAAGTAGAACATGCTGTTTGTTGTTCTAGGACTCAAAAATTTTATTGCATTTACATTTTCACTTAAATCTCTGTTCATCTTTGGTAAACAAACAGGAATGAACCTTACCAACCGACGTACTCTCTCTTAGCTTTGACAATTTCTGGAAAGCCTGTGGATCATGGTATTCACTCCCCCTGCATTACATTTTCTTTCCCTGTCCTTCAAATTAATGCCAATTGTAATTCCATGTGACCTTGGCTTCTATTCCACCGCTTGATACATGTTGTTTGAACTGTTATTGTGTACGGTAGAAGAAGAGGAAAGGAACCTTTCTCTCTCATACATGCACACACATTCGAGATTCTGTACTCAAATTATGAAATCTATCCAACTACATTGGATTGGTTGAGTCAATTTAATGTCACCACTATTATTTATAGTCAGCTTCGCTTCTTGGGGGGCCCCAACTCTCCAATAGTTGGTATGAATAAATTCTTCAGTGACCCAAAAAATTCTTAGTGCTTACCACTGGGGCCTTTAAACTGTTGTTTGTATGGTTAGTATTCAACTGGTTAAATAAGAAATATGAATACTGTCAATAGGATCTGCAACCATCTGATTGATATAATTATTCAACAAGGACCCTGAGTTCAATTTCCCCCCAAAATAGATGGGGGGAAAATTAATTTGAATTATTCACCTAGGACCCTGTCCTTCAAATTAATGATTAAGTACTTCGCACCAATAAAATCAAGCCGCTTAATACAAAAATAACAAGCTTAAAAGATCATGTGAAAAT
Source organism: Quercus suber (assembly GCF_002906115.3). Lineage (NCBI taxonomy): Eukaryota > Viridiplantae > Streptophyta > Magnoliopsida > Fagales > Fagaceae > Quercus > Quercus suber. Next base: position 713,170 of record NW_027069774.1, on the reverse strand, counting down.
GGGACCGAATTTTTGCATAGTCATCTTTTCTTTTGGCCAAGTAATTAAGGAGAAGAAGATGAATAGATGAAGATCTTTTAGGTGTAAGTCCCAACTCTTATTCTAACTTTGAAGGTAGCCTAAATTCTATTGGTAAAACTAAAAACATGGAGTCTTATTGTACTTATTTGCCTTCTACAGTGACCTTAGAGAGTGGGGGAGAGCTGGGCTTGTGTAGATGATTCTTGAATTAAATGTGTAGGTGAGCATCATAGTTGCTTTCTAGGCAATTTTCAAGCTGTAGCTATGAGGGAATATAGCTTGGTTTCTGTTTCATACGATATTATATAATGTCCAATCTAGAGCTTTAAACTGAAGCCGGTCACACATGACAGGCCTAGATTGATTATCACCAGCGTTGAATCAATTTAAAGTCCTGGATTTTTGAGGTAGGCATCAATCAATGGGACTAAACTACTAAGACTATAATAAATTCTTTTGCCGTCATAAACAGACATACTGGTTTGATAGCCAATTAATATACTTGTGAGCCGTCTAGATCATGGTGTTGGATTAGATTAATATACAGACTCCGACTAGTGAACAAGTTAGATATTGCCGACCTGAATTGAAAAGGGGTCAGTAGCCAGAATTCAAAAATGCAACCACCGCTAACCTTTGGTGCCCCAAGAGGTTCTATAGCTTTGATATAATGATATCATTCCTAGCATTATTGAGATAGACAACTGATCTTCCATAATTTATAGTTTTTAGTGTATTTCATTTTTTGTCTCCCTTATTTTTTTCATCATAAGCTGTTTGCAGACAGAAACTCTTAAATTGGAAAAAAAAAATTCTTGTATGCAACAGTCTCATGAGACCAATGTCTCACTGACATGTGAGTTGGTTATTTGTAGGTAAAAACTCTAAAATTGGTGAAAAATCTTGTATGTGCCAGCCTCATAAAACCGGTGCAAGAGATACTGTATCCATAAATTGATTGATTTCATTAGCTAAAGCTGATTAATAGCTCCTAAAATTGTAGTAAAAATTTTTGTTGAAGGGGAATTCTTTTCCAAATTATGATTTCCTAGGGAAACTATTATGCTTGCATCATACTAATGGAAGAAAAAAAATGATTTGAGAGGATGAATAGAATTTTAAGAACTTTACAATAGAGTTATTTTAAGAATTTTAGATGGTCTGAATTCAACCCGAAATAGTATTAATCAACCTTAACCAATATCAATAACTCAAACCAATTATTTAATTTTTGTAGATATAAGCTTAAAAAAAAAAAAAGCATTTAGTGAACAAGAGATGGTTCAGATGGTAAAGCTTGAGCATTTCGTCTAACCTACCTAGGTGCAAATCTCACTATCAACAATCTTTTGTTAGTGGACATCTATAAGAGTTGGCATGCAGGTCTTAACTTAAGCGCCCTGCCCAAAAGCTGACATAGCTTAACTAACCTCTATTTTTTTTCTAACCCAAAAAAAAAAAAAAAGCATTTATTTATTTAAATCTTTAAGAGTCTTTCTGATGCTTTTCTTTTTCTTTTCCTTTTTTTATAGTGTGCTTTTCATACCTTTTTTTTTTTTTTTTATGAACCTTTTCATACCTTTTTTTTATCGAGGGGACGTGTGCTTTTCATACTTTTGTCTAGAGTCTAGATTGCGTCAACTATAAATTGTAATGTCACTCACCCACCTCAATTTTGAACCCCCAACAGATATACTTAAATTGGAGTAATTTGGAATGCAATTATGTCAGTGGTTAGCAGACTTTTGAGAAAAACAAGGCGTGCAATCAAAACTAAAACGTAATTCTCACGAAAAATTGGCTGCCCTTATTACCCAAATTTCTTTGCCTTCGAGAAGGATTAATCACCACCACTAATCTGTTCCCATCGATCTTTATCACACTAATGGTAGATCATTAATGTTTGCTCCAACTTTTGGTTCTTTCGTACTTGTAAATTCAATAGGAACTGTGTCAAGCAGTAATGGCCAATGACATTTCACTTTAATCCTAAGCAACAAACCACTTTTTTAATTACATACTCCATATTAAGAGGCTTAAAGTCGCCAAACAAAAACAAATAAAAAAAAATTAAATAGCGAAAAATTTAAAGGATGTTCGGCATTGATTTAGGCAATATATTAAGAAAATTTTTATGAAATAAAAAAATTTTAAAAAGAAAAACTGATTTTTTTAACAACTTTTTATAATCTTTATGAAAAAATAATATCAAAATTTTCCTAAAATTTTTTATTAACAAATATCTAAAGGACATCCATTAACCAGACCAAAAATTCTTAATTCAATCCTACTCTTTTATTTTTAAGGTTCAAAATCTGTGAACGTGAGCACGTGATTTATCTCTTCTTCTTCTTCATTTTTTGGTAGTTTTTGAATAAGTGCCTAGAGCAAGCAAGCAAGAATATGATAAATTTTTTGTAGATTTTTTTCCCACGCATCAGATTAAATTACTCTGATTTATGTTACTAATTTTTTTTTCCCTTTCTTTATAATAAAAGCAGCTATGCCGTTACAGTGCTTTGGCACTGTGTATCTAGAGTGTTGGCACTATGCAGCACTGTAGTTGCAATAGTGTTTTGGTTTCATGAGTCTTTTTTTTTTTTTTTCCTTCAGTATTCAGTTTGTGTTTTTTTTTTTTTTTCCTTTTAAATATTTATAAGATTTAGAGTTGTTTGAAGAGCATTCACCTTCGTCTAGAGGTATCACCGTGCTTAAGGCAATATGGTAGGCACTTTTAACTATGAAGGTCCCATGTTTATTACTAGTCCAAATTAGACTGTCTTCGGGAAGATTGTAGCTCAATGGGATTGACAAAATCGTGTTGGCTTCAAAGGGTAGGAAGAGTGAGTAGACTACATCAGCTTTCCACCACTTAGTGTCCTTGTCTATAAGAGAACGACACCATTGGGTTTTTGTATAGTATGAAGGTGTTTGATATAATGCGTCTAAAGTAATTGTGTGTGTGTGTTTGATAATTGAGTCGGTTACTGTAATATTAAGGTGAACTCTGTGTATCTTGGAATGGTCGTTGGTGTAAGAGAAATAATTAAATAAATAATGTTCTCAAATATTGTTGCTCTGGGTAGAAAAAAGTAGTTGTAAATTTCCAGCTAACCAAGACTGGTCTAAGTGATAATTTAATACTCGTTTAGAAGAATGGTATTGGAGCATTAGAGGCAATCTTAATTCAGAAGCAACATTATTTAATTTTATTAACATATTCTTACATCGCCAGCTTAAAGTATATGAGGCTTTTTTTTTTTTTTTGATAAACTTAAATCTTTATAATAAAAGCAGCTATGCGCTTTGGCACTGTGCATCCAGAGTGTTGGCACTGTGCAACACTGTAGCAGGAATAGTATTTTGGTTTCATGAGTCCTTTTTTTTTCTTTTTTCTTGTTTTTAAGTAATCGGTTTGTGTTTTTTTTTTTTTTTAAATATTAATGTAAGCTGACATTTATATTGTTATACTAACACAACAAATTTCACAATATTTTCACAATTATTGACGTATCAATTTCTTACAAGTCGAAATAAAATAATAAAATATGAGAGTATAGCCAACCACAACTGAAAATAAATGTTTTAAAAAAAGTTATAACACTTATTGTTATCACAATATTTTCACAATTGTTGAAATCTCAAATTCTTATATATCAAATAAAAAAAAATGCTAAATCCACAACATTTTAACATTAATTTCACAACAAATCATAGGTAAGCTATTATTGATGGATAGCACTGGAGCTACAGTGCTTTTGATTTATTCAACTGGCACTGTAGCTACCGTGCCTAATTTTTTTTTTTTAGTAATCAGTTTATTTTTTTTTCTTTGAAATATTTATGTAAGCTGGCATATATATTATTATACTAACACAAAAAATTTCACAATATTTTCACAATTATTGACGTGCCAATTTTTTACTAGTCGAAATAAAATAATAAAATATGAGACTGTGACTAACCACAACTGAAAATAAATGTTTTAAGAAAGTGTTATAATACTTATTTTTATCACAATATTTTCACAATTGTTGAGATCTCAGTTTCTTATAGATCAAATAAAAAAAATACTAAGTCCACAACATTTTAACATTAATTTCTATCATGCCTAAAGTTTTTTTTTTCCCCCAATAAGCGGTTTTGTGTTTATTTTTTTCTTTTAAATATTTATATAAGCTGGCATATATATTGTCATACCAATACAACAAATTTCACAATATTTTTACAAATATTGTAGTATCAATTTCTTACAAGTCAAAATAAAATAATAAAATATGAGACTGTGACCAACCACAACTGAAAATAAATGTTTTGAGAATAAAAATAACAATATTATCAACTTAAAACTAATAATAACTTTTCATTTAGAATTTGTTCTAAAAATGTTATGAATGTAGCATTTCTCTCAAAAAAAACAAAAATCTATTCAGATGCTAAAAATGAAGATATTGTGAAAATATTGTGATTTTTTTTTTTTTGTATTCTTAGACTTCTTTTATAATATAATCAAATTGGGTGAGCCAAAATTCACGATTTCACACACAAAATCTATATTAATTTTCTCACTACTGGGGCAACACATGCCTTGCACGTGCAGCCAACGCTAGTGTTTATTTAAAAAGGAGAACAAACAAGCAGTCATCCTCACAAATGGTTTTTAAAACCTCTGGAAGACTGAGATTATTAAAACAGAAAGATTCAGATGTCCTTAGAGAAAGCTTGGCAGCCGTATGAGCTGAATTGTTGCAATCTATATTGACCCAATGAAAATTGCAGCTAGAGAAAAAGACTTCGAAATTTAAAATATTACTGATGACATTGGAGATATCCCAATCAAGATCCGATTGAGGTGAGGATATGGCATCGAAGCATGTTTTGTTTTGATTTTTCCTTTAAAGAAATGAAACCTTAAAATACAAAACAATTAGGTTGGCCCATTGGGATTTGTTTTGTTTTTTCCTTTAGTTATTTCTACGTGCATGTGTGACCTTGGTACCTTTCTGCGTCAAGGCAACATGCCAAATCTACCATGGTCAGGACTAAATGAGTGACTTCGAATGAAAGGCTGTGAGATTTGTTCGTTAACGGTGGCAAGCGTGAACCTAAGCTTTATTTAATCCAGCATGCACAAGCACTAGCATAGCTCCCTTTTAGGCCCAATCCTAGCACAAATTGGCTTAACAATATCACAAAATCCAGCAACTACCTATTACAATCTTACATAAATCTTCACCCACCCCCTCAAAATATTCTTTTAGGCCCACCTTACAAAATATACATAATCTTTTGCACCCAAAAAAAAAAAAAAAAACCCATAACCTGTGATAAAAATTGGCCAATTTAGATGAATACAAATGGTTTGGTCATACACATAATCACTGATAAAAACGTCACATTTATTAAGACTTAAGCCACACACTTTAAAAAATTACAAAGTTTTACAACTCAACACATTACAAAACAAGAAGCATAGCTGCCAATCTCACATCTCAAACTTTTTTTTTTTTTTTTTTTTTGGGGGGGGATGAATGAGACTAAATTGTTCTCATGGCTAGTACGTGTCTTGCACGTGCTGCCTGACCAGTTTTAAAGAAAAGGTATGCCAATTAAAACAAAAACTTGTATTTAATGGAAACCGCAGTGATGGGCCATGGGCTTTTATGCTAGATTATGCCGAATCCATTTATGGTATAGGACGCTTGGAATTCAAAGCGTAGGCCCACAAATGGCTGTAAAAAGAAACTCACCTCTTTTTTAAATACTCCGTACCTTGGANTTGGGGGGGGATGAATGAGACTAAATTTTATTCAACATAACAACACCACAATACAAACCATACAATACACACACAAGATGAAGCCATAGGGAAACACATGTAGTCTTTAGTTCATAGCTCAAACGGTCACCAATTTATTTTATTAAGAGAGTCCACTGCACTAATCTGAAAATGATAAAGAAAAAGGGTGAGCTAACAACTGAATAAGATAAAATAGATAGCCATGTATAGAAAGAAATTTTACATAAACGGTTCACTATTTAGCAAAGCTTCTTTCCAATTATACATATATAATATAATATTTTGAGAGGAATCATTATCTAAAGTCCACTTTACTTCAAATTGACAAACAATTTCTATGTCAAAAGCCCTAAACAATATCAACTAGAACCTAATACAGGATTAATGACTCAATAAATATAAACATGCCAATATCTCGTAACTAAAAATTTTGGTTTGGGGGGCCGAGGTTAAACTATCTCATAGTGAGTCACAATTTAAGAAAAACTCAAAATGCTACATATATGTTTTTGTGCATTGGTTTAATCAATGTAATTCTTATTAGCACTTAAAAAAACTAAATGACCAATTAAGTATCTTAAGTTCATTTTCCCTTCTAAGTTTCTCTTAGTCCTTTTAACAACCATAAGTTCAAACCATTCAAGAAATTAAATATAAATATAACAATTACATCTACAAGAAAATATAAAATTTTTAGATTAATAAAAAATAACAAAATCCTTATAAGCCAATATGAAATTATATATAAAGATACAAGATGACTTTGTATTTTGAATAAAGCTTATCAATTGGTTTAATTTATAAAATAAAATAAATTTAAAAAAAAAAAAAAAAAAAAAAAGGAGAAGAATACTCTAGTACTTCTCAAGATCTTAAAGTCATTTTTGCTAGTTTCAAATAAGCTCAGCACTCTTTTTTGAGACAAAATTATAAATTTTATACAAAGAAAAGAAAGAATACAAAGCCAAAAGAATGGCCACAACCATATAGAGCAGAAAAAACAAAGCATGAAAAACAGCAACAGGTATATTCAATAACAAAGAGCAACATTTACTAGCAAGTAGCAACAAATGCAAACAACAATCTTAGCTTACAACATAGAGCAATATAATAACAATAAAGAGCAATATCAGCTCACACCAGATTAGAAAAATATATTGAACCTTGGGAATTGAAAAAGTAAAACTTCTAATTAAGCCAATGGTTTGACATATGAAGAAGTTTCAATAATAAAGACTAATAATAAATTAGGGAGAATATTAAAAGATGAAAAGCAAGTTTGCAAGGAACACTAAATGTGGACAAATGGGGGGCCAAATAATTTTTCATGTGGAGGCCAGTTCTTAGAAAAATGGTTCAAGTATGCAATTTTACCTACTCTAAATTTTTTTAAAAATTTTTGGGGTGGGTGGGGGGAGGGGGCATGGCCCCCCCAATCACAAACGTAGCTCCGCCCCTGGGCACTGGTGTGGTGCAACTTTGCAACCTATTACTCTTAGCCCCTTCCCTTTTAACTCTCTAGCCCCCAAGTAATCAAGTTCTCCCACACAAACTAAGCATTTCAAACTAGACACAAATTCATCATGTCATCCTAAACTCTTCAAGTGAAAGAACATTTAAAGAAGAGAGATGATCTCTACTTTCAAGACAATTTCTACAAAAAAAATAAATAAATAAAATACACATAATCTATCACCCAAGGACCCTACTTGACCATTCTATCTTGTGTGGAGAGTTTGTTATTTACAACTAACCAATCAATAAACAAATGCTTTAGGATAGTTAAATGAAACCAAAGAAATTCCTAAGCTATTTACATCATGACCTTCATAAATTTATTGCCTAAACCATCAAACATTAGTAATGAAAAGCATCATAGGTCTTGATGATGCCAAAAAATCACCAGTGAGTCACACAATACTCGCATGCTTGAAACTACACCTGCACAATAAAAAGAGAAAACCTAGCAAAGGGCACCAGTGTGGGGCCAGCCAAATACCCTCCAAAGGTCAAGTTAGATTTTTTTCACAATTTTAGAGTGCCAGAACTGGGATGAATTATGCGTACCTTAATTTGTAAGGGTATTGGGGCTTTTATAGTCGTAGAGAGTTGACATCTCTTCCTTGGATTAGAAGTCTTTTCCTTATAAGAATCCTTATCAGCGTATATTGCGAAATCCTTTCCTTATAGGAAATAAACACTAAGTGTGGGGTTCAAGATTTTTTCGTATTTACTCATGCGTGGTGATCAAGTCAGGATTATGTCAGATCCGTCGGCTTTAGAGGTGTCAACTTTCCATCTTTCCTTTATTGACCTCATCAGCTTAAAGCTGTAAACTTCATATTGCCTTACTGACGGACATAAGCAAAGCCGACGGGTTAACTTGGAACGCCATTCTACGCCTTTCTTTGGCGATGGAGCTTTGAAAATTGAAAAAGTATTTATTTATACCGACTTATGATAGGCTGACACCTTAGCTTGTAGTGAAAATATTATAAGATTTTGTTACGCAGTAAAAGAAAACCATCTCATAGGCCCAATCAGAATCATTTATGAGACATCTTCCTAAGAATTGAAAATGTTTTACATCTCATATGTTGCGATTATTAGAAACCATGAATAGTATTTACGATATGGAATTTATCATAGTAAATGTTATTTATAAAGATATTTTGAAACTTGTCTTATTGTTTTAAACATTACAACTAATTGCCCAAAGGCCCATTGCACACATGGAACTCCGTCATCTTCCTCAAGACTGTACCTCTAGCGGAAAGGAAGTTGAAACGAAGTTATCCAAACCTCAACAAATTGATGCTATAAATGTAAAAAAACGTTCAAGATATGATTCATGTGCCAAGCCCATGAATCTTAAAGGGGGAAATTTTGGTATATGTGATTTGGAGGACATAAAGGGATCTCTAGCGGAACCCCCTAAAGTGGACTTAAAGTTTAACACTTGGCTTGGGGTGTTGAATCCTACTTCTTAGGGTTCAAATCTCAGTTGCAGCATTAGGATTCGTTCTTGATACATGCCTTAATCCCATTGGTTAAAATCAGCCCCAGAAATCCTGGCTTTTAATGCAAAACACTCCAAAATCCTATCATGTGTAATATATTACCAAAAGAAGCAAGGCAGTTTCAAAAGCAAATCTCCTACTTTTGGCCAAATCCTAGGATGATTAACCCTGATTCCCTGCCTCTGATCAGTCCTACATTTTTTGGATTCTTGTTAATTAATGCTTCACTAAAACTCCATTATAAAAACATAAGCACCTCAGCCCACAAAGAGACGGCTACTCCCTCTGAAACTCTTGATTTGTTTGCCATTTTGCTTGTGGTTTAACTCTCCTTAAGCTCATCACTCATTCCCCTTAGACCACACTCACCTAACCTCAAATATTCTTTTCCCCCCTTTACACAATCACAGCTCATAAATGTCTCTCAATTAGTCACAAACAATCCACTACTCACTAAAGCCTTAGCCTCAATATTAATCCTATCCCACTCTCTCAAACAGTCCACATTACCTCATTCATGCCTTATGAACGCACACTCACCAAAATCTTAGTTTAATACTTGATGCACTGAGCTGAGATCCCTCTCTCCATTCACACCATGCCAATTAATCATTTTCTTCTTCCTATGAAACTTTTAATTTTTACTTTTTATTTTACTATTGAAGGATATAATGTATTTGTAACAATAGAATTCTTCCCTCACATTGATGTAATGATGGCTGAAAATACAATAAATTCCTCTGACCAAGACATACAAGGACCCCCAGGAGTTAACATTTTCCTAAATTTATTTAATCATTGATTGCTGGACAGAGTAAGTTCACCCATTACTGTTGGAGAATTTATCTTTCTGGACTTAAGTGTAATTTCACCCTTAACGCTGAAGAATTTATTTCCCTTGTACTATCAGAACAAGACCACTAACATATTAATTAAGTATTGTAAAGTGTTTTTATTGGACTTTTGTTGCTATTTTGTTAAGTGCAATCTTTGTTTTTTGCTTGGATAGACTTGTCATCACACTCAAAGTATTTGGGTACCATCTCAAGAGCCCATAGTTGAGTTTCAGTTTGGCTTCCCAACATTTTATTCAGAGTCATCAATTTCTCCCTCAACACAAACCAAAAACTGAAAAAAAAAAATGATTTCAATTGAAAATATTTTCAACCAAAAATATTTTATGCCGAACAATCGGAGCTTAGCTTATATAAATGGCGCTTCCATTTTTTGTCAGAACAAGGTAAGGTCACGGTTCAAGAGTCAAGACCATGGGTACTTGAGTACCTTATAATTAAGAAAGACCAATGTACGTCGTGGATGTCCCACAGCTTATGGGTTCCAATTTCCATGCACCTGCTGGACACACAAGTTGTAAGATACCCAATTCATATAACCGTTGCACATATATAAGATAATTATTATGATTATCGAGGGGCAATAAACTATAGTTTAAATAGTATTTTCTTTTCTTGTAAAAATAATGAGTAATTTTATAAACATAACAATTTTCATAAAATTTTTCACAACATCCAAAGTCACAAGTTTTTAATGATTCTTATTTGAACTCATCATTGATATCACTCTATTATCTACTATTAACAAATTTTCACCTTGAAAATTATAGAATATTTGTGAACTTTTTTGTGGCTTTAGAGTTATTGAATGATAATAAGGTAATGGGCTCTAAAAAAAACCACCCTTGGCAAAGAAGATTTTTAATTAAAATTTAGATAACTTACACTTTATCCCTCTAAATTATACCCATTTTACACTTGTCCACTAAATTACAAGAATGCACACATACTCTTTAAACTATTACCTGTATAACACTTGCCTCCATAAATTATGAGTGCACACTTACTCTCTAAACTTAACATTTGCACCCATCTCATAGGTAATAGTTTAGGAAAGTAAGTATGCATTCTCATAGTTTAGGAAGGTAAGTATAAAAGAAATATAGTTTAAAGGGTAAAATATACATTTTCATAATTTAGAGCATTAGTATTGGTGGTGCAAAAAAATCATACTGTTATTTTTAGCGTCACTAATATAAAAAATGTAAACGTACATTGGACATGTAAAAGAATCTCAAGTGATATCACGTGGTGGGGATATGGCCTATCGGGTAAAATCTGAAGCATTAACATTTTCTTGCTTTATATAATTTTAATGGCATTGATGGATCTTTCGTAGAAAAATGCAACTCCATTTTAAAGATGGGTTGGCTTTAAAAGCCGGCTTTTATTTGAGTGTACCTCTCTGATTTCACCATACCAAAGACAAGACTCGAGAGAAAGGAAGGAGAACTCTACTTGAATCATTGAATGTTCTTTTATTTTATTATAGCAAGCATTTTAATTTCCTCTGATAGGTTTTTGGTGGTGTATGGTTGGCACATGAAATGATGTTTGAATGCTTCTCTCTGCTATGTAAAGACTAAAGGGCAATCAAATAAAATGAACAGAACTGTCTCTCTCTCTCTCTCTCCAAATTGAAATGCTTTTCATGCATTTCAATGTAGGGAAGGTTGAGAATTGAATTCAAGTTCCACGAGTAGAATAAAAATATTAATAGCACACAACCCCTTGATTTATAATTCTAGTATATATTGTATAAATGCAGGAATTATGATCATATGAGTTTGATTCCTTTTGACCATTTATTCTCAATTTAAATTAATTCACTTTAACAACCTCCTCTGGTGTACTAAGAGCATTCCTATTGGCAATTGCAAATGAGAAATGTAGGGGAAAAGTACAATCAAGGCACAAAAAAGTGTCGGCAATTAGACTTGTAAAATGCTAGAATTGCAAACTTTTTTACAATTGTGCTACAGTGTCATTCTAAAAAATTATAATATATTTTAAAAATTATGACACTGTATCACAATTGTAAAAATTATAATATATTTTAATTGATAAAGTGGAAGAGAGATGAGGGAGAAGAGAGAGAAAGAGTTGTATTGGAATATATTATATTATTTTAATGCGTAATATATATTATTTTAATGAGTAGAATAGGAAAATAAAAATTGGGATGTTGGGTGTATTGCAAAATGGTATGATATAATTGATAAAGTAGCCTTTTGAGATAGTAAAATAGGATATGATATAATTTTCCATTGCAAATGCCCTAAGCTGAATCCCATTTATGATTTATAATTCTATTGTTACTCTAAATAATGTCGTTATTTGGATGAGTGATGTTAAAGACATTACAATTTTTATTTAATAAAATAAATTACAAATTGATATATCTAAATGAATTAAAAAAAAAATAGTAGTACTATGTTGTTGATGTAGTATCAATTATATTCATTATTATATTAATTCATAAATTTTTAATAAAAAAAATTAAATTAGTTTTTTTTTAAATTAAAAAAAAAAAAATCGAAAATAAGTCTTCGAGAGCAATGAATCGACTTCCTTGGGGCTGACACTTTTTTCTGCCTGTAAAGTTTGGCATAGTACCTCCATTTATAGTTGCTTGGACTCTTTTGACTAGTCGCCTTTCGACGTTTGATTAACATTTTTTTTTTTTGATAAGCAACGTTTCATTAACATGTTTGGTGAAATGAATGTAAAAGCACCCAAGGTACTCTCAATCTTCATTTATAGTTGTTTGCTTTGACAATATAGGAAATTACTCTTATTTCACGATAAGTTCAAAGTCTAGACTCTAGAGGATCAAACTCTTTCAATTGAAAGATCAAATTAGCAGCTCCAAAGACAATTTTCAAATCTTTATTGAGAGAGAGAGAGAGAGAGAGAGAGAGAGAGAGAGAGAGAGTTTGTTTGTTTTTATTTATTTTATTTAAGTTTTATGAAACGTTGTAGTGTTCTCTAAATAAGTACATCTCTCAACTAAGCCTCTTCTTTAGCATGTGGTATGAGAAGTAGTACTTCAGGCGTATTATCTGTATGAAAGGAGTTGAAGAGTAATTTGTAACGTAAGAGAAAAGAAAACATATCTAATATGTTTTTTTTTTACATGTATTAAAAAAAATATATATATATATATATATGTGTGTGTGTGTGTGTGTGGTGTGTGTGTTATGCCTAATTTAATATTGAGGGCCTCGAATTTTTATCAATTGAACATTTCAATTCATGGTTCATCTGGGCTCTAAGAGATGGCCTTATTATCTGCAACCACCTTAATATTCGGTTTCTTATTGTTGAGTGGGATGCTTCAATGATTGTTAATATGTTATGCAATGATAACAGTTTTTCTAGAGTCCTATCCTCTCTCATTGATGACTATAGGATCCTCCTCAGCAGGATCCCCCACCACAAGGTTGAGCATTGCTTCAGAGAAGCAAATAAATGTGCCGATGCTATGGCTAAGAGAAGTTGAGCAACCTATGAATTTTGTTTCTTTTGATCATCCCCCTCATTGTATATTGGAATAGATTAGGCAATGCCTTGGGTACTTTGTATTGTAAGCGTAGCATTAGCAACGTTTACCCAAAAAAAAAAAAGATTCAATTTGTTCCAAACCTTTAAAAAGCTGGATTTAAAAAAAATTCTTGGATCACAACTAATTTCGTATTTATTTTCATAACTATCCAATATCACTAACTATGAGTTGTAGAAAAAATAGGGTGATATATCTATATAAATGTAATGTGTAATCGACTACATAAGATAATTGTGAAAATTAGAGCCGTAATAGATTGTCCTAAAATAACTAGATATTTTTTTTAAAAAAATTTTAAGAAGAAACTCCTCGATTTTAGACCTTCGAACCTGCTTTTTCCAAACAGTTCCTGTTGTTGTCGCACCATCCAATGTATTTAGACTTTAGTTATATGGGAAATGCTAACGAGTGTTCTTAGGACACTAGTTAATAATCTATTTAAAGAAAGTTTTATGGGAAATGAAAAAAAAAATTAATATTTTGATAACTTTTTTCATTTCCCATAAAAGTAGTATCAAAATTTTCCTAAAATGGATTATTAACCAATGCCCTAAGGGCACTTGTTAGCATAACCCTAGTTATATAACTAAAGTCTAAAGACATTGGATGGTACTGAGGAGTATGAAATATTTATTTTGTTCGGTCTGCCCCTTATAAAACCGACACCTCCATATTAATACAAACATAAAATCCTTGTCTAAATTTTTTAGAGTAATTCTTCCTCAAAAAAAAAAAAAAGGAGTAATTATATAAAAATAATAATTTTAAAAAAAATTCACAATAATTTAATTAATAAACTTTTAAGTGTCATATTAACGGGTGCCATTAGGACAATAGTTAACAATCTATTTTAAGAAAGTTTTAACACTACTTTTATGGGAAATGAAAAAAAAGTCAAAACATTAATTTTTTTTTCTTTTTCCATAAAAAATTTATTTAAATAGATTATTAATCATTACCCTAAGAGCATCTGTTAGCATTTCTCAACTTGTAATACTTTTTATTTGGACTCCTAATATTATTTTTTTTATCTATTAATAACAATTTACCACAATTATGAAAAAGAATTTTCCAAATACCCCTATGTTGCATTTGGATACTTGAATTTGATTTTTAAAGTGATGGATTTGAAATACTTTAATTCCAAATTTATAAATGTTGAAGTATGCCATACGGATTTTTAAAATTATATGAATTTAGAAGTTATTTCAAATTCAAGGATTTGAGGTTTAAAATCCTTGGTGGATTTGTTGAATCTAAATTCTTAACCCTTTATATACTATCTAAGTAATATATTTGCATTTTAATTACCCAAATCCAAATTTATGTGCCCAAATCCTACCATCCAAACACACTACTAAAATTAAAATTGTAAAGCAAATTTTTTTTATTGCTACATAATAAGTTATGTGACAATAAAAAAAATGTGACAAGCGTCTAAGGGACCAACTGATCATATGCATTATACATAACCATAGAATACATGTTTTATTTTTGCAACCACATAACCCATTATACAGTAATTACCTCACACTAGTATCAAGCAAAACCATCTCCTATATTAAATTGGAACCACCTATCTAGGTAACCTAGGTTGTGGGCAGGGACTTTAAAAAAATTTTAAAAAAAAAAAATTAAAAAGGTTGTGAGCAGGGACTCAGGAGAGCGTCATGGGCATGTCATACCGACGTAAAGTTTCAGGCCCACATTCGCACTTCTCAATTCTCATCATCAGCATCATCTTCTTCTATTTATTCATTTCTTTTATTTTATTGCAGCTGAAGATAAAGAGCCTGAATTATTTCTTGGGTCCGGAATTCTCAATCTAAGATTCTAAAAATGGTCCTATTCTAAAATTCTCAACATATACATATAAAAAAGAAGGGTCCAAGTCCTGCTGACAATGGCAACAGAATGAGATGGGATTAGATTACGAGTGCCTCATTCCAATTCCACCCCCACTTTGGACTTGAAAAAAAAATTAGCACATGATAATAATAAAATAAGTTGGAGTTAATTTGCCATCTTTAATGAAGTGACGGCGACATTAATGAAGCGTAGTCATGAAAATGCTAAGAATTGTTTTAGGGATGCTCATAGAAAGTATACACACACTCGCACACATTTAGGGCTAGATGGGACAAGTCAATCAAACAAGTGGGAGTAAGCAAAACTCATTCTTGTCGTGTCACCTCTTTGAATTAGGAAAAAGTCACATGGGAGAGAAAGAGAGGTTAGCACCACTAGAAAAATAGTTTAAGAACCTTTAACATTTTAGCATAAATTTCCAGAGTTAGAATTTTAAGGATAAGAACTAAATTTAGATTTTTTTTTTTTCAAGTTTATACTTTACTATTCGTACTTTATTAACCTAGAACTTTAAAAGGTTATTCATTGTAATTTATCTCACTTAAAATGCTAAAAGCCTTTTCAATTAAAGTTATATATTACAAAACCAAGAGCCTTGTAGCTCAATTGACACTTTCTGAAATTTTCAACAAAGACTTTTAGGGTTCAAATCCCTCTCCCCAACCATCAAATTATTTAAAAGGAAAAAAAGACAAAAAAGAAGAAGAAGAGAGTTATATATTGCAAAACTTCCATCAAAAGCTCGATTAGTATAACACTTAACAATGCCAAAATGGGCACATATACAAACCTTTTCAACAATTTATGAGTGAGGTAATTATCAACGTTAGACAACAAAATGATGTCAATTATGAGAATATGTGAAAATCAATAACAACTTATTATATAATAAATTGAGAATTATAAAACAAAACTTGGCTCCAAAAAAAATTGGAGCCTTATGCTTCAACCTTTTTTTTATAGAGAATTTTAACCTATGGCACCAATCAGTTTTTTGTGTAAGCGGAGATTGAACCTCAAATCTTTTATTCAACCATCCGAGATTTTATCAATTAAGCTAACTGAAACCCACTATGCTTCAACCTACATTAGAAAGATTACACGTGTTCCGGTAAGTCATGATTCATGTAGAGCTCTTGGCAGGAATATCTTCTTGCCAAGAACTTGTAGCTCAATTTACACTTTATGGTATTTCCTATAGAGACATATAAGATTCAAATTTCCTTCCTTAACTCATACATAATTGGTTGTGTTTATGCAAATAAAATGGCTTCAAAAAGAAAATTATGCAACTTATGTTAAACTTTGGCCACGATGATCCTTATATGACAAATTTAATCAAGCATTAAAGTTGTAATCAAGCTGCCACTTAAGTATTAAATACTTTAGAACCACAATCAAGCTGCCAAATTGTACACAACCACTTATATATATACATACACACAACCACTTTTATATATACACACACAACCACTTAATTATTACGTTAAAGATATAACATGATATTGTTACACATAAATATGTTGCACTAATATGGCAAATTGTAATACGGTTGGCACTATTTTTTTTAAATAAAAAATAAAATAAAAATAAAAATAAAGGCGTGAATGCTTCTTTGTATTCCCTCTTGACGGCACCGTCAGTTCCTCCAAATGGGTGAGTTTGGGTTCAACCTATTAAGAAAACATTAAAAACAAAAAGCAAAAACTATAGTCAAAGTTTAGCTAAGCACCAAGTTAATTAAAAAATATTTGACCATGTGAATTAATTTTGAAATAAGCTCACAGTTTATCCATCTAACTTGTTTGGTTAAGCTTCATCCCCAGTTCTCAAGAACATTATTAATATTATAGGAGAAATTAGTGCAATTTATACTTTTCCCCCCTAAAGTTGAGGGTAATTACAATGCTCAAATTGCCTTCAACCCTTTCCACTTGTTGTTGTCGAGAGAAGACATGTCATAACTTGGGGAAATTTAGTCATATTTGTACTACACTTCTAAAGGACAAATTGCAATTAGATTTCCTTGTAATCACTTACATAATCCAAGTCAATATAGTATAAGCCTAACATGAGACACATGCCTATGTAGCATATTCTTCTATAATCCAATCTAAAACAATTTGGGGTATTACCATGATTGACTCTAATAACGCTTATCACAATTCGAGAAAATGCTGGCCACATTTATATTATATCTACATCCCAAAATGACCATTCATAATTGGAGCAATTACAAATAAGATAATAATAAATCCAACAACTAGACATTTATAATACCTCGAATAGTTAGGATTAGATTGTATAAGTGTGTGTCACGTTAGAAAGTATTGAGTTTGGTGTAAATACTCTTAGACACTTTTCCTACATTTGACGAAAAATCATGAGGTACCAGATAATGTGTGCTCACCGATAGAAAAATGTTAGAAAATAAATGAACCTTATATTCATTTTGACCAACTATAGGTGGGTAAAATTTCAAGGAAGAGACAAAATTGCAACAAAGAATTCGATGATGCCAAGATAGTGATGAATACCTGCAACTTGACCAACACCCTGCTAAGAAAGAGAAACCTTAGTTTGGACTTAAGCAACCCAGGAATTGGCCAAGAAGACTGTAATGGTTAAGACAATAAATCAATGGGAGAAAAAGAGAAATGAAATTGGTAGAATAACAGTGCTCAAGTGTTAGGTTCTAAAAGTTTAGAACAATTAGCAAACTATGCGTACAAACTTGTCTAAATATAGATCCTAGAGTTTATAGATATTATTAGACAATGCTCAAGGTGATTCAAGTCAAGATTCACAAACAAAGTAAGCTGCAAAAAGAAGATTTCAGAATTTGCCTGGTTCGACCAATTGAGAGACAGGCTCGATTGATCAAGAGTCGTATTTGTAGAATTTTAATTAAGCCTAAACAGCAAATCAAGCCCATTAAGGATTAGGGTTTCAAATCTACTTCTTTTAGTATATAAAGGAAACTCTAAGCACATTTTTAAAAAAGTTTTTTAGAGAGGGAAGAGTGTGCCTACTTTGTATCTAAGGTTTTTTATCCAAAAAACTCTCTCATATCTTCTACTGGTATTATTCCTTGAAGAATCTCAAGATTTGATGTTGTAGAAATTGCTGCTTTCTTTAGATCATCAGCACCTTTGATGACTAAAGAATGAAGCAACTTCTACAATACTGGATCTTGAGATTCTTCAAGGAATAACACTGGTAGAAGATATGAGAAAGTTTTTTGGGTACAAAACCCTAGATACAAAGGAGGTACACTCTTCTCTCTCTGAAAAGCCTTTTTAAAAATGCATTTAGAATTTCCTTTATATACTAGGAGAAGTAGATCTAAAACCCTAATCATTTATGAGCTTGAACTGCTGTTTGGGTATAATTAAAGTTCTGCATGACTCTTGATCGATCCAAAAACAACCTAGTATGAAATGCATGAATGTAATGCAATGCAAATCCTAAAAACAAAAGAAAACAAAAACATCAAAAAATGGTCACAAAGGATTTTAAGATAAAGCACAGGGACCATGTCAGAAATGCTCAATTGGATTGAGCCTTTTGCATCCATAATCTCTTAGATGCAACTTTGATTTTGGAGTTATTATTCATATTAGAATGATGAGCAATTCCAGAATTGGTATAAAGGTTTAAAGCCTTTACCAATTCACCAATAAATACCATAGAATCTCGTGCTTGAGGCATAGGTACTTTTTGCTTATTTGCTCGCTTTGCAGCTTGCAACTTGAAATAGTTTGGGCGAGTATGCCTAGCTTTTCCACAAAAATGACAAACCCACAAAAGTCTATCATGTTTCTTGTCCTTAAGGAGGTTAGAATTCTTAGGCTTAGACTTTTTAAGATCAACCCTAATCTTCCTAGGAGTAGGAACATCTTCTTTTGGTTTGACAACCTCTATCTTAGATGGTTCAAAAGAAGAAAAAAAGTTTGCGGAATGAGTTTCAGACACAGAGATGCTATCAACAAAACCTAAACTTGATTTGTTTAAGGGAGACTTCTGAACACTCAATATGTGATCAAGTTTAGAACTAGTAGACCTATTTGTTTGTTCTCTAACAACAGATAATTCTAGTTCTAGGTTCTTAATCTTATCAAGAAAAATTATATTTTCAGTCTTCACCTTATTAACCAGTACATTAGCATTAAGCAAATTCAACAACAGGTTTTTCTTTTCATGTTCAAGAGTGGTTGTCTTTTTTAGCCCTAAATCCACACTCATTGCATCATTTGCAGTAACCTTGCATAGCTTGTTATAAGTTTCTTGCAAGTCAGCACACTCAGAGAGTTCCCCATCAGAAGGGTTCTCTTCAACCAAATCAGTTTCATTAATTATAGCTGTAGAAGTGAAAGCAAAGAAGTTTTCATCTTCATCACTTCTAGACTCGTGATCAAAAACTTCACCATCACTAAGGGTTGCAACCATAGCTTTACCATTTGATCTCAAGAATGTTGGACATTCAGATTTCACATGACCATACCCTTGACAACCAAAACATTGTTGACCTAGAGAATTACTAGAAGATTGACCAACTTTTTCTTTTGATTTATCAGCATTATTGATTTTAGTTGGTTCGTTTTTCTTAAAATTCTTAGGTTCAGCATTGTTTCTACCTTTTGCCCTTTTATTGTTATTCCTGAGAAATTTTCTAAAGTTCTTGGTAAGATATGCAATCTTTGTAGAAGAGAGTTCATCATCAAATCCATTATCATTAACATCACCAACTGACTTAAGAGCCATTGATTTAGATTTATTTGTTTTAGGTAAGTCAAACTCATAAGATTGAAGAGATCCTACAAGCTCATCAACATGGATGGAGTCCACATCCTTACTTTCAGTAATGGTAGTTATTTTGGGTCTAAAATTCTCAGTTAAGAATCTAAGAATCTTCCTAACAATTTTAGGTTGATCATAAATTTCACACAAACTAAATGTAGAATTAACAATGTCATTAAGCTTAGCATTAAATTCATCAAAACTTTCATCTTCAAACACCCTAATACTTTCAGATCTAGTTGTTAACTATTACAACTTGTTAATTTTAACTGTCTTTGTGCCTTCATGCACAATTTGGAGGATTTTCCAAGCAATATGAGCAACTTCAACATTTAAGATTCTCCTAAACTCTTCCATAGATACAACATTAAAAATAGCATTAACGACTTTGCTATTAAAAGCTGCTGCTTCTTTTTGAGACGTTGACCACTCACTAACAGGAGTAGTCGGTTTCTCCCATCCGTATTCAATAGAGTTCTACACTCACTCTTCTATAGATTTCAAGAAGGTTTTCATTCTAACCTTCCAATAGGCATAATTATTCCCATCAAAGTGTGGAGGGATCACAAGAGAGTGGCCGTATTCCATAACAACAAGGGTCAAAGATCAACTCTTAGATCAAAAGACCTAACATAAGAGCTAACCTGCTCTAATATCACTTATTAGTTTTTAGACCTCTTAACACAATATGTTTAATCTAATGTTAAGCCAAGTTGATTAACAAGTTTGTTAATTAAATCTAGGTTAAACAAATATAACATGGAAAGTAAAGAACACACAGATCTGATGACTTAGGAAAATTAAACCGGTAAAAAACTTGGAGAGGATTTAACCTAGCTATCCTCAAGGTAAAAAAAAATCCACTACAAAAGAATTGAAGTTTGTACAATAAGATTTAAACCACTAACATCCTATTTCTACTTCATGTAGAAAACTTACTACCATGACCACGTGACAGTTTTGAGTCCACAAACTACTTCTTTCCTTGATCTACAACAACCACAAGTTCTCCTACTTGTGACTTTAAGACACCTCTCAAAGGTTTCAGATCTTCTTGAAAGTTCTTTATGCAGCAACTGAAGCAATTATCAAGTTCTTGATATAAATCTTGATCTTAATAGCTCTATGTGTGTGTTTGAAGGTAAGCACCTCTTAGATCTCACAAAAGATTCAACACACAACTTAACAAAGACTTATAAAATGTAGCTAGGGTTTTTCCTTTTATACTTGGAGTGAAACACTTAACCTTACCCTTCATATGGGCTTGGGCTAGTTTGAGAATTCTGTAGAAAATTGTTGATCCACGATTCTCGATCGATCGAGTATAATTTTCGATCGATCGAGCCTTGCAGAAATTAAATAGTAATATCCTGCAATTACTCGATTCCAAACTACATTAAAGGCATGTATACAATAAGGCTAAATAAAATAAAATAAAAAATGCATGATTGCAAGCTTGTTTTCTAGGAGATGTGGGAGTTATATGATGCAACTCTTTAGGTGATAATCACTTTCAAATTTATGTGATGAATAATATAGAAATAGTGATTGATTACTATCTACATATCACCCCACATGTATCTCATACTTTAACTAGTTGCACACACTTCACAGGTTATTCTTTGCTAAGCTTTGTACATAGAATTGTGTGTGAATCTAGTTTGGCCATCCAAGATTATGTTTTCTATGGTGTTTGATGCAAAATATGTTTAAGGGTTGGTTAATTAATTGTGTTTTTGATGATTAAAAACCTTGTTTTGAAGTTTTGGGTTGAAAACAAATGTTTTTGAAAAACTTTTAAACTCATTCTCATACATTTCATTCATGAAATTCTTTGGATTAAGTGTTTTTTGCATAAAAATTTTGATGTTTTTCAAAAAAATCTAATTTTCCAGAATTTCGATCAATCGAATGTGTTTTTCGACTGATCGAAAATCCCTTGATTTTTAATCATTACTCTCTGCTTGACTCGATTGGTATTCTATCGATGCTCGACCGATTGAAACTGAAACATTTTCAGTTTCTAAGTTTTTGTCCAAATTCTTTTTTTTTATGCATCATTTATGTTTAGGATTCATATGTATTACATTGTTTTTTGTATCAATCTTGCAGTTTGCAGTCACATCTCTCATTGTTTTAACACATAACATGCATACACTTTGCTAAATTAGGTACTCAACTTGATTTAAATATTGATTGATTAATGTTTGAGTTTTGTATAGTTTTGTATATGCTATTTTTATGTATGAACTGTAGAAAATATTTTTCTAAAGAGATATGATGGATAAAAATGTGCAAATATTTTCTCTACTTGATATGAGTTCAAAAACCATCTATTTATGGGTCACATAGTGTCAAGTTTGCATTTATTGAAAGAGAGAATATTTGTGTTCATATGTAACCTCAATTTTTTTTTTTGAGTTTGGTTTGTGTCTTTTTATTTATCCCCACCTCTTAAATTTTCCTCAAAACTTGTTTTGTTTTCCTATTTTTATAGGGGAAGAAGCTTGTTTTTAACCTTTGTTGTTTATAGGGGGAGTTGTTTCTCTTCAAAGTAGGAGTTGTCTCTATTTTCTATAGAGTTGAATTGTTTTGTGTTCCCTTAATTCTCTATTTTCTCTTATTCTCTATTGCGTATGTTTTTTGTCTACCTTTTGATTGTGTTGTCTTGGTTAATACGTGACAAAAAGAGGGAAAAATAAATGAAATTTGGGGGAATTATGTTTAAAAAGGTTTTTAAAATGTTTTGTTTAGGGGGAGATGAAATTGTTTTGTAAGGGGGAGAATATAAAAAGTTTTTTGATGTATCTAACTTAGGGGGAAAGTTAATTTACTTTTGTTTTTATATTGTGTTTCATATTATTGTTTATATGTCTTTTTTTTCATACATGCGGTGACGTGTTCTTTTGAGTGTTTTCAAGAAAGACAGGTACATTCTGATTAAGATCTTCTACCTCTTCTTGCAACTTCTTGGTTAGGAGTCTTAGATTAGAATTTTTGTTGTATTTGGGCATTTTTATTGCATTGGGTTGTTCTTGTATTTGAGCATTTCATTTTGTATGTAAGTTTTGGCACGAATTGCGAAAGGGGAAGATTGTTAGGTTCTAAAAGTTTAGAATAATTGGCAATCTGTGAACACAAACTTATCTAGATATAGATCCTAAAGTCTATAGGTATTATTAGACAATGCTCAAGGTGATTCAAGTCAAGATTCAAGAACAAGTAAGTTGCAGAAAGAAGATTTCAGAATTTGCCTGGTTTGACCGATCGAGAGAAAGGCTCGATTGATCAAGAGTCGTATTTACAGAATTTTAATTAAGCCCAAACAGCAGTTCAAGCCCACAAATGATTAGGGTTTCAAATCTACTTCTCCTAGTATATAAAGGAAACCCTAAACATGTTTTTAAAAATGCCTTTTAGAGAGAGCAAAGTGTACCTCCTTTGTATCTAGGGTTTTGTACCCAAAAAGTTCTCTCATATCTTCTATCAGTGTTATTCCTTGAAAAATCTCAAGATTCGGTATTGTAGAAATTGCTGTCTTCTCTAGTCATCAAAGGTGCTGATGATCTAAGCCTTCAAGGGTGGTCTTAGAGTCATAAACAGGAGAGTTTGTGTTTTTTATCACAAGTATGGGTGCTTATGTTTCAAAGGCCTAATAGAAAATGAGTCCGTGAATTTGAAGCTTGCATATGGTCATGTCAGTAAGTTCTACATGTGGTAACAATAGGATGTTAGTGGTCTAAGTCTTATTGTAAACTTTGATTCTTTATAGTGGATTTGCTTTTTACCTTGAGGATAGTTAGGTTGAATCTTCCCCAAGTATTTTACCGGTTTGGTTTTCCTAAGTTATCATATCATTGTGTTATTTACTTTTCCGCTGCTTTACATGTTATGACTTTATTATTTTAACCTAGATTTGAATAATTAATCTAAGTATTCACTTGATTAATTAATTAGGTTAAACAATCTAGTTTACATGGATCTAAAACCTAACATCAAGTATTGAGTTTGGTGTAAATACCCTTAGACACTTTTGCTACATTTAACAAAAAATCATGAGGTGCTTGATAATGCATGCTCACCGGTAGAAAAATGTCAGAAAATTAATGAACCTTATATTCTTTTTGACCAACTACTAGTGGGTAAAATTTCAAGGAAGAGAGAAAACTGCAACAAAGACTTCAATGATGCCTGGATAGTGATGAATACCTGCAACTTGACCAACACCCTGCTAAGAAAGAGAGACCTTAGTTTGGTCTTAAGCAACCTAGGAATTGGCCAAGAAGACTGTAATGGTTAAGACAATAAATCAATGGGAGAAGAAGAGAGATGAAATTGGTAGAGTAACAGTGCTTAGGGACTCAGGGTATTACACTTTACTTGGTAGAATGGAGGGGTCTTTATAAATGTGTGAGGGACCAGTTTTGGCAAGAAATCCCTTCCCTAAGGACATTCAAGTTGGTTGTCCTCTCAATTCAACTGAGGGGACATGTATCAAGACATCAATCTCCCTTCCGCCCCCCCCCCCCCATTTACTATTCGTACTTTATTAACCTAGAACTTTAAAAGGTTATTCATTGTAATTTATCTCACTTAAAATGCTAAAAGCCTTTTCAATTAAAGTTATATATTACAAAACCAAGAGCCTTGTAGCTCAATTGACACTTTCTGAAATTTTCAACAAAGACTTTTAGGGTTCAAATCCCTCTCCCCAACCATCAAATTATTTAAAAGGAAAAAAAGACAAAAAAGAAGAAGAAGAGAGTTATATATTGCAAAACTTCCATCAAAAGCTCGATTAGTATAACACTTAACAATGCCAAAATGGGCACATATACAAACCTTTTCAACAATTTATGAGTGAGGAAATTATCAACGTTAGACAACAAAATGATGTCAATTATGAGAATATGTGAAAATCAATAACAACTTATTATATAATAAATTGAGAATTATAAAACAAAACTTGGCTCCAAAAAAAATTGGAGCCTTATGCTTCAACCTTTTTTTTATAGAGAATTTTAACCTATGGCACCAATCAGTTTTTTGTGTAAGCGGAGATTGAACCTCAAATCTTTTATTCAACCATCCGAGATTTTATCAATTAAGCTAACTGAAACCCACTATGCTTCAACCTACATTAGAAAGATTACACGTGTTCCGGTAAGTCATGATTCATGTAGAGCTCTTGGCAGGAATATCTTCTTGCCAAGAACTTGTAGCTCAATTTACACTTTATGGTATTTCCTATAGAGACATATAAGATTCAAATTTCCTTCCTTAACTCATACATAATTGGTTGTGTTTATGCAAATAAAATGGCTTCAAAAAGAAAATTATGCAACTTATGTTAAACTTTGGCCACGATGATCCTTATATGACAAATTTAATCAAGCATTAAAGTTGTAATCAAGCTGCCACTTAAGTATTAAATACTTTAGAACCACAATCAAGCTGCCAAATTGTACACAACCACTTATATATATACATACACACAACCACTTTTATATATACACACACAACCACTTAATTATTACGTTAAAGATATAACATGATATTGTTACACATAAATATGTTGCACTAATATGGCAAATTGTAATACGGTTGGCACTATTTTTTTTAAATAAAAAATAAAATAAAAATAAAAATAAAGGCGTGAATGCTTCTTTGTATTCCCTCTTGACGGCACCGTCAGTTCCTCCAAATGGGTGAGTTTGGGTTCAACCTATTAAGAAAACATTAAAAACAAAAAGCAAAAACTATAGTCAAAGTTTAGCTAAGCACCAAGTTAATTAAAAAATATTTGACCATGTGAATTAATTTTGAAATAAGCTCACAGTTTATCCATCTAACTTGTTTGGTTAAGCTTCATCCCCAGTTCTCAAGAACATTATTAATATTATAGGAGAAATTAGTGCAATTTATACTTTTCCCCCCTAAAGTTGAGGGTAATTACAATGCTCAAATTGCCTTCAACCCTTTCCACTTGTTGTTGTCGAGAGAAGACATGTCATAACTTGGGGAAATTTAGTCATATTTGTACTACACTTCTAAAGGACAAATTGCAATTAGATTTCCTTGTAATCACTTACATAATCCAAGTCAATATAGTATAAGCCTAACATGAGACACATGCCTATGTAGCATATTCTTCTATAATCCAATCTAAAACAATTTGGGGTATTACCATGATTGACTCTAATAACGCTTATCACAATTCGAGAAAATGCTGGCCACATTTATATTATATCTACATCCCAAAATGACCATTCATAATTGGAGCAATTACAAATAAGATAATAATAAATCCAACAACTAGACATTTATAATACCTCGAATAGTTAGGATTAGATTGTATAAGTGTGTGTCACGTTAGAAAGTATTGAGTTTGGTGTAAATACTCTTAGACACTTTTCCTACATTTGACGAAAAATCATGAGGTACCAGATAATGTGTGCTCACCGATAGAAAAATGTTAGAAAATAAATGAACCTTATATTCATTTTGACCAACTATAGGTGGGTAAAATTTCAAGGAAGAGACAAAATTGCAACAAAGAATTCGATGATGCCAAGATAGTGATGAATACCTGCAACTTGACCAACACCCTGCTAAGAAAGAGAAACCTTAGTTTGGACTTAAGCAACCCAGGAATTGGCCAAGAAGACTGTAATGGTTAAGACAATAAATCAATGGGAGAAAAAGAGAAATGAAATTGGTAGAATAACAGTGCTCAAGTGTTAGGTTCTAAAAGTTTAGAACAATTAGCAAACTATGCGTACAAACTTGTCTAAATATAGATCCTAGAGTTTATAGATATTATTAGACAATGCTCAAGGTGATTCAAGTCAAGATTCACAAACAAAGTAAGCTGCAAAAAGAAGATTTCAGAATTTGCCTGGTTCGACCAATTGAGAGACAGGCTCGATTGATCAAGAGTCGTATTTGTAGAATTTTAATTAAGCCTAAACAGCAAATCAAGCCCATTAAGGATTAGGGTTTCAAATCTACTTCTTTTAGTATATAAAGGAAACTCTAAGCACATTTTTAAAAAAGTTTTTTAGAGAGGGAAGAGTGTGCCTACTTTGTATCTAAGGTTTTTTATCCAAAAAACTCTCTCATATCTTCTACTGGTATTATTCCTTGAAGAATCTCAAGATTTGATGTTGTAGAAATTGCTGCTTTCTTTAGATCATCAGCACCTTTGATGACTAAAGAATGAAGCAACTTCTACAATACTGGATCTTGAGATTCTTCAAGGAATAACACCGGTAGAAGATATGAGAAAGTTTTTTGGGTACAAAACCCTAGATACAAAGGAGGTACACTCTTCTCTCTCTGAAAAGCCTTTTTAAAAATGCATTTAGAATTTCCTTTATATACTAGGAGAAGTAGATCTAAAACCCTAATCATTTATGAGCTTGAACTGCTGTTTGGGTATAATTAAAGTTCTGCATGACTCTTGATCGATCCAAAAACAACCTAGTATGAAATGCATGAATGTAATGCAATGCAAATCCTAAAAACAAAAGAAAACAAAAACATCAAAAAATGGTCACAAAGGATTTTAAGATAAAGCACAGGGACCATGTCAGAAATGCTCAATTGGATTGAGCCTTTTGCATCCATAATCTCTTAGATGCAACTTTGATTTTGGAGTTATTATTCATATTAGAATGATGAGCAATTCCAGAATTGGTATAAAGGTTTAAAGCCTTTACCAATTCACCAATAAATACCATAGAATCTCGTGCTTGAGGCATAGGTACTTTTTGCTTATTTGCTCGCTTTGCAGCTTGCAACTTGAAATAGTTTGGGCGAGTATGCCTAGCTTTTCCACAAAAATGACAAACCCACAAAAGTCTATCATGTTTCTTGTCCTTAAGGAGGTTAGAATTCTTAGGCTTAGACTTTTTAAGATCAACCCTAATCTTCCTAGGAGTAGGAACATCTTCTTTTGGTTTGACAACCTCTATCTTAGATGGTTCAAAAGAAGAAAAAAAGTTTGCGGAATGAGTTTCAGACACAGAGATGCTATCAACAAAACCTAAACTTGATTTGTTTAAGGGAGACTTCTGAACACTCAATATGTGATCAAGTTTAGAACTAGTAGACCTATTTGTTTGTTCTCTAACAACAGATAATTCTAGTTCTAGGTTCTTAATCTTATCAAGAAAAATTATATTTTCAGTCTTCACCTTATTAACCAGTACATTAGCATTAAGCAAATTCAACAACAGGTTTTTCTTTTCATGTTCAAGAGTGGTTGTCTTTTTTAGCCCTAAATCCACACTCATTGCATCATTTGCAGTAACCTTGCATAGCTTGTTATAAGTTTCTTGCAAGTCAGCACACTCAGAGAGTTCCCCATCAGAAGGGTTCTCTTCAACCAAATCAGTTTCATTAATTATAGCTGTAGAAGTGAAAGCAAAGAAGTTTTCATCTTCATCACTTCTAGACTCGTGATCAAAAACTTCACCATCACTAAGGGTTGCAACCATAGCTTTACCATTTGATCTCAAGAATGTTGGACATTCAGATTTCACATGACCATACCCTTGACAACCAAAACATTGTTGACCTAGAGAATTACTAGAAGATTGACCAACTTTTTCTTTTGATTTATCAGCATTATTGATTTTAGTTGGTTCGTTTTTCTTAAAATTCTTAGGTTCAGCATTGTTTCTACCTCTTGCCCTTTTATTGTTATTCCTGAGAAATTTTCTAAAGTTCTTGGTAAGATATGCAATCTTTGTAGAAGAGAGTTCATCATCAAATCCATTATCATTAACATCACCAACTGACTTAAGAGCCATTGATTTAGATTTATTTGTTTTAGGTAAGTCAAACTCATAAGATTGAAGAGATCCTACAAGCTCATCAACATGGATGGAGTCCACATCCTTACTTTCAGTAATGGTAGTTATTTTGGGTCTAAAATTCTCAGTTAAGAATCTAAGAATCTTCCTAACAATTTTAGGTTGATCATAAATTTCACACAAACTAAATGTAGAATTAACAATGTCATTAAGCTTAGCATTAAATTCATCAAAACTTTCATCTTCAAACACCCTAATACTTTCAGATCTAGTTGTTAACTATTACAACTTGTTAATTTTAACTGTCTTTGTGCCTTCATGCACAATTTGGAGGATTTTCCAAGCAATATGAGCAACTTCAACATTTAAGATTCTCCTAAACTCTTCCATAGATACAACATTAAAAATAGCATTAACGACTTTGCTATTAAAAGCTGCTGCTTCTTTTTGAGACGTTGACCACTCACTAACAGGAGTAGTCGGTTTCTCCCATCCGTATTCAATAGAGTTCTACACTCACTCTTCTATAGATTTCAAGAAGGTTTTCATTCTAACCTTCCAATAGGCATAATTATTCCCATCAAAGTGTGGAGGGATCACAAGAGAGTGGCCGTATTCCATAACAACAAGGGTCAAAGATCAACTCTTAGATCAAAAGACCTAACATAAGAGCTAACCTGCTCTAATATCACTTATTAGTTTTTAGACCTCTTAACACAATATGTTTAATCTAATGTTAAGCCAAGTTGATTAACAAGTTTGTTAATTAAATCTAGGTTAAACAAATATAACATGGAAAGTAAAGAACACACAGATCTGATGACTTAGGAAAATTAAACCGGTAAAAAACTTGGAGAGGATTTAACCTAGCTATCCTCAAGGTAAAAAAAAATCCACTACAAAAGAATTGAAGTTTGTACAATAAGATTTAAACCACTAACATCCTATTTCTACTTCATGTAGAAAACTTACTACCATGACCACGTGACAGTTTTGAGTCCACAAACTACTTCTTTCCTTGATCTACAACAACCACAAGTTCTCCTACTTGTGACTTTAAGACACCTCTCAAAGGTTTCAGATCTTCTTGAAAGTTCTTTATGCAGCAACTGAAGCAATCATCAAGTTCTTGATATAAATCTTGATCTTAATAGCTCTATGTGTGTGTTTGAAGGTAAGCACCTCTTAGATCTCACAAAAGATTCAACACACAACTTAACAAAGACTTATAAAATGTAGCTAGGGTTTTTCCTTTTATACTTGGAGTGAAACACTTAACCTTACCCTTCATATGGGCTTGGGCTAGTTTGAGAATTCTGTAGAAAATTGTTGATCCACGATTCTCGATCGATCGAGTATAATTTTCGATCGATCGAGCCTTGCAGAAATTAAATAGTAATATCCTGCAATTACTCGATTCCAAACTACATTAAAGGCATGTATACAATAAGGCTAAATAAAATAAAATAAAAAATGCATGATTGCAAGCTTGTTTTCTAGGAGATGTGGGAGTTATATGATGCAACTCTTTAGGTGATAATCACTTTCAAATTTATGTGATGAATAATATAGAAATAGTGATTGATTACTATCTACATATCACCCCACATGTATCTCATACTTTAACTAGTTGCACACACTTCACAGGTTATTCTTTGCTAAGCTTTGTACATAGAATTGTGTGTGAATCTAGTTTGGCCATCCAAGATTATGTTTTCTATGGTGTTTGATGCAAAATATGTTTAAGGGTTGGTTAATTAATTGTGTTTTTGATGATTAAAAACCTTGTTTTGAAGTTCTGGGTTGAAAACAAATGTTTTTGAAAAACTTTTAAACTCATTCTCATACATTTCATTCATGAAATTCTTTGGATTAAGTGTTTTTTGCATAAAAATTTTGATGTTTTTCAAAAAAATCTAATTTTCCAGAATTTCGATCAATCGAATGTGTTTTTCGACTGATCGAAAATCCCTTGATTTTTAATCATTACTCTCTGCTTGACTCGATTGGTATTCTATCGATGCTCGACCGATTGAAACTGAAACATTTTCAGTTTCTAAGTTTTTGTCCAAATTCTTTTTTTTTATGCATCATTTATGTTTAGGATTCATATGTATTACATTGTTTTTTGTATCAATCTTGCAGTTTGCAGTCACATCTCTCATTGTTTTAACACATAACATGCATACACTTTGCTAAATTAGGTACTCAACTTGATTTAAATATTGATTGATTAATGTTTGAGTTTTGTATAGTTTTGTATATGCTATTTTTATGTATGAACTGTAGAAAATATTTTTCTAAAGAGATATGATGGATAAAAATGTGCAAATATTTTCTCTACTTGATATGAGTTCAAAAACCATCTATTTATGGGTCACATAGTGTCAAGTTTGCATTTATTGAAAGAGAGAATATTTGTGTTCATATGTAACCTCAATTTTTTTTTTGAGTTTGGTTTGTGTCTTTTTATTTATCCCCACCTCTTAAATTTTCCTCAAAACTTGTTTTGTTTTCCTATTTTTATAGGGGAAGAAGCTTGTTTTTAACCTTTGTTGTTTATAGGGGGAGTTGTTTCTCTTCAAAGTAGGAGTTGTCTCTATTTTCTATAGAGTTGAATTGTTTTGTGTTCCCTTAATTCTCTATTTTCTCTTATTCTCTATTGCGTATGTTTTTTGTCTACCTTTTGATTGTGTTGTCTTGGTTAATACGTGACAAAAAGAGGGAAAAATAAATGAAATTTGGGGGAATTATGTTTAAAAAGGTTTTTAAAATGTTTTGTTTAGGGGGAGATGAAATTGGTTTGTAAGGGGGAGAATATAAAAAGTTTTTTGATGTATCTAACTTAGGGGGAAAGTTAATTTACTTTTGTTTTTATATTGTGTTTCATATTATTGTTTATATGTCTTTTTTTTCATACATGCGGTGACGTGTTCTTTTGAGTGTTTTCAAGAAAGACAGGTACATTCTGATTAAGATCTTCTACCTCTTCTTGCAACTTCTTGGTTAGGAGTCTTAGATTAGAATTTTTGTTGTATTTGGGCATTTTTATTGCATTGGGTTGTTCTTGTATTTGAGCATTTCATTTTGTATGTAAGTTTTGGCACGAATTGCGAAAGGGGAAGATTGTTAGGTTCTAAAAGTTTAGAATAATTGGCAATCTGTGAACACAAACTTATCTAGATATAGATCCTAAAGTCTATAGGTATTATTAGACAATGCTCAAGGTGATTCAAGTCAAGATTCAAGAACAAGTAAGTTGCAGAAAGAAGATTTCAGAATTTGCCTGGTTTGACCGATCGAGAGAAAGGCTCGATTGATCAAGAGTCGTATTTACAGAATTTTAATTAAGCCCAAACAGCAGTTCAAGCCCACAAATGATTAGGGTTTCAAATCTACTTCTCCTAGTATATAAAGGAAACCCTAAACATGTTTTTAAAAATGCCTTTTAGAGAGAGCAAAGTGTACCTCCTTTGTATCTAGGGTTTTGTACCCAAAAAGTTCTCTCATATCTTCTATCAGTGTTATTCCTTGAAAAATCTCAAGATTCGGTATTGTAGAAATTGCTGTCTTCTCTAGTCATCAAAGGTGCTGATGATCTAAGCCTTCAAGGGTGGTCTTAGAGTCATAAACAGGAGAGTTTGTGTTTTTTATCACAAGTATGGGTGCTTATGTTTCAAAGGCCTAATAGAAAATGAGTCCGTGAATTTGAAGCTTGCATATGGTCATGTCAGTAAGTTCTACATGTGGTAACAATAGGATGTTAGTGGTCTAAGTCTTATTGTAAACTTTGATTCTTTATAGTGGATTTGCTTTTTACCTTGAGGATAGTTAGGTTGAATCTTCCCCAAGTATTTTACCGGTTTGGTTTTCCTAAGTTATCATATCATTGTGTTATTTACTTTTCCGCTGCTTTACATGTTATGACTTTATTATTTTAACCTAGATTTGAATAATTAATCTAAGTATTCACTTGATTAATTAATTAGGTTAAACAATCTAGTTTACATGGATCTAAAACCTAACATCAAGTATTGAGTTTGGTGTAAATACCCTTAGACACTTTTGCTACATTTAACAAAAAATCATGAGGTGCTTGATAATGCATGCTCACCGGTAGAAAAATGTCAGAAAATTAATGAACCTTATATTCTTTTTGACCAACTACTAGTGGGTAAAATTTCAAGGAAGAGAGAAAACTGCAACAAAGACTTCAATGATGCCTGGATAGTGATGAATACCTGCAACTTGACCAACACCCTGCTAAGAAAGAGAGACCTTAGTTTGGTCTTAAGCAACCTAGGAATTGGCCAAGAAGACTGTAATGGTTAAGACAATAAATCAATGGGAGAAGAAGAGAGATGAAATTGGTAGAGTAACAGTGCTTAGGGACTCAGGGTATTACACTTTACTTGGTAGAATGGAGGGGTCTTTATAAATGTGTGAGGGACCAGTTTTGGCAAGAAATCCCTTCCCTAAGGACATTCAAGTTGGTTGTCCTCTCAATTCAACTGAGGGGACATGTATCAAGACATCAATCTCCCTTCCGCCCCCCCCCCCCCCCCAGGGCGTTTGCATACATATGGGGCATCACTTAGTAAAATTACATGCAATACATGGTCTATTGCTAGGACACAATAAATATTGATATGATGATGGTAAGAGAGCACTTCTTTTAAGGGTTCAACTTGTTGACTTGCATGATCGACCTAAGTAAATATTGGCCGAACCGATGTAGTTGACCTAATACACATTTTTCGGTCTTGTCTGATCAAGCCCTCACACCAACCTTGAATACAGCAATCATGTGTTTAACCATTCGCCAAAATGTCTTCATTTTTTTTTTTTTTGAGAAAGTTTTAACCTATGGCGTCTGCTCCTGATGATAGCTCTTTATCATCAGACTAAGATACCAATCAGTTTTTTGTTGTATACAGAGATCGAACCCCAAATCTCTTATACAACCATCAGAGACTTTATCAGTTAAACTAATTGAAACCCACTTCATTTTTCTTTTTTTGATGAACAATGTCTTCATTTTTCTGTTCAACTTAGTGGAATAAAAAATTTTGTTTTTGTGGTAAGATAACTTCATAGACCGGGATGGTAACGGTTTGATTTTGTTTGTTTTAATATTACCTTACCTAAACTAAAATCCTAGTTCAGCCACTCGTCACGAGTGAATCATTATGCATCGAAAAGTAAAAGAGCCCTGAGATTTGCTACCAGGTGCATTTAAACATGTCCTATCAGTCTATCAGAAGGTCCCATCGCCAAACATTGGAGGCGTTTTAATATGGAGGGTTAAATAGCCTTCCCGTTCCTTTGAAAAGTTAGGTATTTTACAACCTTATAATAAGTGATGTTCAATCCAACAACAAAATCATATATTTTTGTTAATTCACACTTTCTACTTTTCTGATTGCATTTTGAGGACTCATAAAGAAAAGGTTCTTTCTTACGTTCAAAACCCACCAAACTCCTCTAGCATGTGAATTGTGATCTATCATCGATCTATACACCAAGTTGAGCTATAAATGTAGAATTAATGAGACCACTGAATTAGATTAATTGCATGGCTTGCTGATGGATGATGAGAAACATTATATTCTCTAGGTCCAACACTATCTTTCTCTAAATTAATTTTTGGCATGGACAAAACTATTCATGTACAAGAGCACTACCTGCCTCTATATTTATTAGGCAGTTTTTTTTTCTCAGCTGAAAATTAGGAGAGACTCTTTCCAGCCATTTCTTGTGACCATTTTAATGTCATAATAGTAACTAATAAATTTATGAACTCAACTTTATTTTCACCAACAATCTTCAAGTTTATTTAGCGTTTGCATTCAGGTTGAGCATAAACTTATGCCTGAATTTGTAGGTACATCAGCTTGGTTATTTAGGGAGGCAATACTGGACCTTTGGTGTAATTGTGCCGGATGCCTGCAGGTCCTCCATGTGCTAGCACATCTGTACATGTACGATAAAAGCAAGTGATGCCCCGGACATAGAGTTTGAAAGTATATGGTGAATTAAATTTATCATATTTCATTAATTTAATCTTTTAAAAAAATCGGTAATTTAATAGTGAAAAAACTGATTTTCACTAAGATTGATATATTATGTCACCACTACCTAATTAAGAAAATGACTTCAAAGTTCTAATACATTGTGTGTATTAATGTGATAATCAATCAAACTCTCTTCGTGTTGGCCTCTTTGGCTCCAAATGTATATTAATTATTTTATGCATTAGATATATATATATATATATATATACACTCATTTTTACTGTGAATGACCCACAACTATGTGGACCTCAAAAACTATGAGAAGGAATGCACACATCTTATGCATAAAATATATTATCCTAAAATTAAAGTCAAAGGGACTCGAATACTCACCAATCTGGCAACTGGATTAGAGCATTCGCATCAGTCCGTATATTTTACACACCCATTTTTACACTAAAAACCTACTTTTTCTATTTTACACATTCACTTTTACAAATCACCCACATCAATTCATCTATTTTATCACCACTTTTATTTAAATAATCAATTTTCTCCATTTTTTTGTTATTTCCTCAACTAACCTTATTATACAGGCGCGCTCTCTTTCTCTCTCAGCTCATTTTTTTCTCAACCCATTTTTTTTTTTTGCTCTCTCTCTCTCTACCCATTTTTTCTGATTTTGCTCTCTCTCTCTCTCTCTCTCTCTCTCTCTCTCAGCCCATCTCCCTACCCATAACCCATCTCAATACCCATTTCTGAATCAACTCTACCTCTCGGTCCATACCGCTCCGCAGCTCCGATCCATAGCTCCCACGAGCTCCGATCCGCAGCTCCGCACCACCACTCCGCTCCGCAGCTCCGATCCAAGCTCCCACGAGCTCCGCTCCGCAGCTCCGATCCAAGCTCTCACGAGCTCCGATCCGCAGCTCCGCACCACCACTCCGCTCCGCAGCTCCGATCCAAGCTCCCACAAACTCCGATCCGCAACTCCGCACCACCACTCCGCTCAACAGCTCCGATCCAAGCTCCCACGAGCTTCGATCCAAAGCTCCGCTCCGCAGCTCCGATCCAAGCTCCCACGAGCGCCGATCCAAGCACGCCGATCGGTTTGGATTTTGTCTGTGGGTTATTTTGTGGTGTCTGTGGGTTATTTTGTTGGTTTTGTGGTGTCTGTGGGTTATTTTGTTGTTGATTTTGTGGTGGTTGATTTTTGATTTTGTCTGTGGGAGTGTGTATTGGAGGAAGAAGATGATGAGGGGTTGGTTGAGCAGATGGAGAAGAGAGAGAAAAAAAAGGAGCGAAATTAGAAATATTAAAATAATCTATACATGAGCTATAGTAACCGTGTATATATACACGGTTACTGTAGCTCATGGAAATTTTTAGAAGAATTTACACGGTTTTACACAATCTGATGTGGGAGGATTTTTGGCCAAAATGTGTAAAATGAGGAAAATTTTGTATTATACATGAATATCCATATGCTGATGCGAATGCTCTAAAGGGCGTTAAGGTCTGCAAATTATGTATAGTTGTTGAAAAAAATGTAAAAATTATAATTTAAAAAGTATTGTGAAAACACATATTTAAAGTATTTATAACGTAGAAAATGTATTTGGTACTATATCTCTAATAACTTCTTTTCAAACATGTTATTTTTTTAGGGGGTCACAATTTTCAGTGTTTAAACACTAAAAACTATTGTTCAAACAACCTTACCAAACAATCCCACTGAGATTAAAAGTTGTAAAAAACCACTTTCAATCTTAACAATTGAAAAAAAGAAAAAAAGAAAAAAAAAAGATAAAGATTAAAAAGTAAATAACGTGGAAAAAAAAAAATGTTGTGAAAAATATAAGCTTTAAAGGTTCTCTTGAAAAAAAAAAAAAAAAAAAAAAAACTGCTAGAGCCCTCAATTGTGGATAAAGAACTTTTCTTTTGCATGGTGCCCAAAAAAACACCAGCTGCTGCTCTGGTGTGATTTTTAGTTTTTTACTGATTAATTTCTCAAATAAAAAGCTCTAGTGCAAATATATATATATACATACATAAAAAGCTCTAGTGCATATATATATATATATATATTTATATGTATGTATGTATGTGTCTATCTTATTCACATAATGATTTAGTATCATTATGATTAGTATCAATCTCCCTTCAATTTTGATTTTTAATATAAACTAAATCAACTACTTATTTGGAGCTTGGAGCCTTATGTAAATGATTGTATATTGATAAATGGAGTTTNTTTTTAGACCTCTTAACACAATATGTTTAATCTAATGTTAAGCCAAGTTGATTAACAATTTGTTAATTAAATCTAGGTTAAACAAATATAACATGGAAAGTAAAGAACACACAGATCTGATGACTTAGGAAAATTAAACCGGTAAAAAACTTGGAGAGGATTTAACCTAGCTATCCTCAAGGTAAAAAAAAATCCACTACAAAAGAATTGAAGTTTGTACAATAAGATTTAAACCACTAACATCCTATTTCTACTTCATGTAGAAAACTTACTACCATGACCACGTGACAGTTTTGAGTCCACAAACTACTTCTTTCCTTGATCTACAACAACCACAAGTTCTCCTACTTGTGACTTTAAGACACCTCTCAAAGGTTTCAGATCTTCTTGAAAGTTCTTTATGCAGCAACTGAAGCAATTATCAAGTTCTTGATATAAATCTTGATCTTAATAGCTCTATGTGTGTGTTTGAAGGTAAGCACCTCTTAGATCTCACAAAAGATTCAACACACAACTTAACAAAGACTTATAAAATGTAGCTAGGGTTTTTCCTTTTATACTTGGAGTGAAACACTTAACCTTACCCTTCATATGGGCTTGGGCTAGTTTGAGAATTCTGTAGAAAATTGTTGATCCACGATTCTCGATCGATCGAGTATAATTTTCGATCGATCGAGCCTTGCAGAAATTAAATAGTAATATCCTGCAATTACTCGATTCCAAACTACATTAAAGGCATGTATACAATAAGGCTAAATAAAATAAAATAAAAAATGCATGATTGCAAGCTTGTTTTCTAGGAGATGTGGGAGTTATATGATGCAACTCTTTAGGTGATAATCACTTTCAAATTTATGTGATGAATAATATAGAAATAGTGATTGATTACTATCTACATATCACCCCACATGTATCTCATACTTTAACTAGTTGCACACACTTCACAGGTTATTCTTTGCTAAGCTTTGTACATAGAATTGTGTGTGAATCTAGTTTGGCCATCCAAGATTATGTTTTCTATGGTGTTTGATGCAAAATATGTTTAAGGGTTGGTTAATTAATTGTGTTTTTGATGATTAAAAACCTTGTTTTGAAGTTTTGGGTTGAAAACAAATGTTTTTGAAAAACTTTTAAACTCATTCTCATACATTTCATTCATGAAATTCTTTGGATTAAGTGTTTTTTGCATAAAAATTTGATGTTTTTCAAAAAAATCTAATTTTCCAGAATTTCGATCAATCGAATGTGTTTTTCGACTGATCGAAAATCCCTTGATTTTTAATCATTACTCTCTGCTTGACTCGATTGGTATTCTATCGATGCTCGACCGATTGAAACTGAAACATTTTCAGTTTCTAAGTTTTTGTCCAAATTCTTTTTTTTTATGCATCATTTATGTTTAGGATTCATATGTATTACATTGTTTTTTGTATCAATCTTGCAGTTTGCAGTCACATCTCTCATTGTTTTAACACATAACATGCATACACTTTGCTAAATTAGGTACTCAACTTGATTTAAATATTGATTGATTAATGTTTGAGTTTTGTATAGTTTTGTATATGCTATTTTTATGTATGAACTGTAGAAAATATTTTTCTAAAGAGATATGATGGATAAAAATGTGCAAATATTTTCTCTACTTGATATGAGTTCAAAAACCATCTATTTATGGGTCACATAGTGTCAAGTTTGCATTTATTGAAAGAGAGAATATTTGTGTTCATATGTAACCTCAATTTTTTTTTTGAGTTTGGTTTGTGTCTTTTTATTTATCCCCACCTCTTAAATTTTCCTCAAAACTTGTTTTGTTTTCCTATTTTTATAGGGAAGAAGCTTGTTTTTAACCTTTGTTGTTTATAGGGGGAGTTGTTTCTCTTCAAAGTAGGAGTTGTCTCTATTTTCTATAGAGTTGAATTGTTTTGTGTTCCCTTAATTCTCTATTTTCTCTTATTCTCTATTGCGTATGTTTTTTGTCTACCTTTTGATTGTGTTGTCTTGGTTAATACGTGACAAAAAGAGGGAAAAATAAATGAAATTTGGGGGAATTATGTTTAAAAAGGTTTTTAAAATGTTTTGTTTAGGGGGAGATGAAATTGTTTTGTAAGGGGGAGAATATAAAAAGTTTTTTGATGTATCTAACTTAGGGGAAAGTTAATTTACTTTTGTTTTTATATTGTGTTTCATATTATTGTTTATATGTCTTTTTTTCATACATGCGGTGACGTGTTCTTTTGAGTGTTTTCAAGAAAGACAGGTACATTCTGATTAAGATCTTCTACCTCTTCTTGCAACTTCTTGGTTAGGAGTCTTAGATTAGAATTTTTGTTGTATTTGGGCATTTTTATTGCATTGGGTTGTTCTTGTATTTGAGCATTTCATTTTGTATGTAAGTTTTGGCACGAATTGCGAAAGGGGAAGATTGTTAGGTTCTAAAAGTTTAGAATAATTGGCAATCTGTGAACACAAACTTATCTAGATATAGATCCTAAAGTCTATAGGTATTATTAGACAATGCTCAAGGTGATTCAAGTCAAGATTCAAGAACAAGTAAGTTGCAGAAAGAAGATTTCAGAATTTGCCTGGTTTGACCGATCGAGAGAAAGGCTCGATTGATCAAGAGTCGTATTTACAGAATTTTAATTAAGCCCAAACAGCAGTTCAAGCCCACAAATGATTAGGGTTTCAAATCTACTTCTCCTAGTATATAAAGGAAACCCTAAACATGTTTTTAAAAATGCCTTTTAGAGAGAGCAAAGTGTACCTCCTTTGTATCTAGGGTTTTGTACCCAAAAAGTTCTCTCATATCTTCTATCAGTGTTATTCCTTGAAAAATCTCAAGATTCGGTATTGTAGAAATTGCTGTCTTCTCTAGTCATCAAAGGTGCTGATGATCTAAGCCTTCAAGGGTGGTCTTAGAGTCATAAACAGGAGAGTTTGTGTTTTTTATCACAAGTATGGGTGCTTATGTTTCAAAGGCCTAATAGAAAATGAGTCCGTGAATTTGAAGCTTGCATATGGTCATGTCAGTAAGTTCTACATGTGGTAACAATAGGATGTTAGTGGTCTAAGTCTTATTGTAAACTTTGATTCTTTATAGTGGATTTGCTTTTTACCTTGAGGATAGTTAGGTTGAATCTTCCCCAAGTATTTTACCGGTTTGGTTTTCCTAAGTTATCATATCATTGTGTTATTTACTTTTCCGCTGCTTTACATGTTATGACTTTATTATTTTAACCTAGATTTGAATAATTAATCTAAGTATTCACTTGATTAATTAATTAGGTTAAACAATCTAGTTTACATGGATCTAAAACCTAACATCAAGTATTGAGTTTGGTGTAAATACCCTTAGACACTTTTGCTACATTTAACAAAAAATCATGAGGTGCTTGATAATGCATGCTCACCGGTAGAAAAATGTCAGAAAATTAATGAACCTTATATTCTTTTTGACCAACTACTAGTGGGTAAAATTTCAAGGAAGAGAGAAAACTGCAACAAAGACTTCAATGATGCCTGGATAGTGATGAATACCTGCAACTTGACCAACACCCTGCTAAGAAAGAGAGACCTTAGTTTGGTCTTAAGCAACCTAGGAATTGGCCAAGAAGACTGTAATGGTTAAGACAATAAATCAATGGGAGAAGAAGAGAGATGAAATTGGTAGAGTAACAGTGCTTAGGGACTCAGGGTATTACACTTTACTTGGTAGAATGGAGGGGTCTTTATAAATGTGTGAGGGACCAGTTTTGGCAAGAAATCCCTTCCCTAAGGACATTCAAGTTGGTTGTCCTCTCAATTCAACTGAGGGGACATGTATCAAGACATCAATCTCCCTTCCGCCCCCCCCCCCCCAGGGCGTTTGCATACATATGGGGCATCACTTAGTAAAATTACATGCAATACATGGTCTATTGCTAGGACACAATAAATATTGATATGATGATGGTAAGAGAGCACTTCTTTTAAGGGTTCAACTTGTTGACTTGCATGATCGACCTAAGTAAATATTGGCCGAACCGATGTAGTTGACCTAATACACATTTTTCGGTCTTGTCTGATCAAGCCCTCACACCAACCTTGAATACAGCAATCATGTGTTTAACCATTCGCCAAAATGTCTTCATTTTTTTTTTTTTGAGAAAGTTTTAACCTATGGCGTCTGCTCCTGATGATAGCTCTTTATCATCAGACTAAGATACCAATCAGTTTTTTGTTGTATACAGAGATCGAACCCCAAATCTCTTATACAACCATCAGAGACTTTATCAGTTAAACTAATTGAAACCCACTTCATTTTTCTTTTTTTGATGAACAATGTCTTCATTTTTCTGTTCAACTTAGTGGAATAAAAAATTTTGTTTTTGTGGTAAGATAACTTCATAGACCGGGATGGTAACGGTTTGATTTTGTTTGTTTTAATATTACCTTACCTAAACTAAAATCCTAGTTCAGCCACTCGTCACGAGTGAATCATTATGCATCGAAAAGTAAAAGAGCCCTGAGATTTGCTACCAGGTGCATTTAAACATGTCCTATCAGTCTATCAGAAGGTCCCATCGCCAAACATTGGAGGCGTTTTAATATGGAGGGTTAAATAGCCTTCCCGTTCCTTTGAAAAGTTAGGTATTTTACAACCTTATAATAAGTGATGTTCAATCCAACAACAAAATCATATATTTTTGTTAATTCACACTTTCTACTTTTCTGATTGCATTTTGAGGACTCATAAAGAAAAGGTTCTTTCTTACGTTCAAAACCCACCAAACTCCTCTAGCATGTGAATTGTGATCTATCATCGATCTATACACCAAGTTGAGCTATAAATGTAGAATTAATGAGACCACTGAATTAGATTAATTGCATGGCTTGCTGATGGATGATGAGAAACATTATATTCTCTAGGTCCAACACTATCTTTCTCTAAATTAATTTTTGGCATGGACAAAACTATTCATGTACA
Source organism: Quercus suber (assembly GCF_002906115.3). Classification (NCBI taxonomy): domain Eukaryota; kingdom Viridiplantae; phylum Streptophyta; class Magnoliopsida; order Fagales; family Fagaceae; genus Quercus; species Quercus suber. The sequence goes on along the minus strand of NW_027069774.1, from coordinate 671,188 downwards.
AGAGCACTACCTGCCTCTATATTTATTAGGCAGTTTTTTTTCTCAGCTGAAAATTAGGAGAGACTCTTTCCAGCCATTTCTTGTGACCATTTTAATGTCATAATAGTAACTAATAAATTTATGAACTCAACTTTATTTTCACCAACAATCTTCAAGTTTATTTAGCGTTTGCATTCAGGTTGAGCATAAACTTATGCCTGAATTTGTAGGTACATCAGCTTGGTTATTTAGGGAGGCATACTGGACCTTTGGTGTAATTGTGCCGGATGCCTGCAGGTCCTCCATGTGCTAGCACATCTGTACATGTACGATAAAAGCAAGCGATGCCCCGGACATAGAGTTTGAAAGTATATGGTGAATTAAATTTATCATATTTCATTAATTTAATCTTTTAAAAAAATCGGTAATTTAATAGTGAAAAAACTGATTTTCACTAAGATTGATATATTATGTCACCACTACCTAATTAAGAAAATGACTTCAAAGTTCTAATACATTGTGTGTATTAATGTGATAATCAATCAAACTCTCTTCGTGTTGGCCTCTTTGGCTCCAAATGTATATTAATTATTTTATGCATTAATATATATATATATATATACACTCATTTTTACTGTGAATGACCCACAACTATGTGGACCTCAAAAACTATGAGAAGGAATGCACACATCTTATGCATAAAATATATTATCCTAAAATTAAAGTCAAAGGGACTCGAATACTCACCAATCTGGCAACTGGATTAGAGCATTCGCATCAGTCCGTATATTTTACACACCCATTTTTACACTAAAAACCTACTTTTTCTATTTTACACATTCACTTTTACAAATCACCCACATCAATTCATCTATTTTATCACCACTTTTATTTAAATAATCAATTTTCTCCATTTTTTTGTTATTTCCTCAACTAACCTTATTATACAGGCGCGCTCTCTTTCTCTCTCAGCTCATTTTTTTCTCAACCCATTTTTTTTTTTTGCTCTCTCTCTCTCTCTCTCTCTCTCTCTCTCTCTCTCTCAGCCCATCTCCCTACCCATAACCCATCTCAATACCCATTTCTGAATCAACTCTACCTCTCGGTCCATACCGCTCCGCAGCTCCGATCCACAGCTCCCACGAGCTCCGATCCACAGCTCCGCACCACCACTCTGCTCCGCAGCTCCGATCCAAGCTCCCACGAGCTCCAATCCAAAGCTCCGCTCCGCAGCTCCGATCCAAGCTCCCACGAGCTCTGATCCACAGCTCCGCACCACCACTCCGCTCCGCAGCTCCGATCCAAGCTCCCACGAGCTCCGATCCAAAGCTCCGCTCCGCAGCTCCGATCCAAGCTCCCACAAGCGCTGATCCAAGCGCTCCGATCCAAGCACGCTGATCCACCACAAGCGCTGATCCACTCTCTCTGTCTCCATTGGTGTGTCCGTGTGTGGGTGTGTTTGGTTTTGTGGTGTTTGTGGGTTATTTTGTTGTTGATTTTGTGGTGGTTGATTTTTGATTTTGTCTGTGAGAGTGTGTATCGGAGGAAGAAAATGATGAGGGGTTGGTTGTGCAGATAGAGAAGAGAGAGAAAAAAGGAGCGAAATTAGAAATATTAAAATAATCTATACATGAGCTACAGTAACCGTGTATATATACACGGTTACTGTAGCTCATGGAAATTTTTAGAAGAATTTACACAGTTTTACACAATCTGATGTGGGAGAATTTTTGGCCAAAATGTGTAAAATGAGGAAGTTTTTGTATTATACATGATTATCTATATGCTGATGCGAATGCTCTTATGATTTACAATTTTTTAAGAAAGTTTGAGACATGTTATGTTTTGAAGATCCTGAAAAGTAGGGTCAACAGTGAACACACTGTTGCATTGAAGGATCCAAGATAACCCGAAAAAATATATTAATATTTTTATTGGAACATTCTTTATCAACCCAATCTGTTGGTAAACCCTACAAAGTATAGAGAGAATTAGTATGACTTTTGTACCATTCACGCTTATGGTCTTCTATACCATTTAAAGATTATGGTTTACCAACTTATGACTCTCTCTGTATACTTAAAAGGCTGCTAACTACCAAGTACCAACATATTACTATCCTTGTTTGTCTTCACTAAATTTAAACTCCCAACCTCCACTTGAGAACTCTATATGGAACTATATGTCACATTTACGTCTTCTCATGAGTTGTAAATTCACCATCTAACTTTCCAACAACATATTATATATATATATATATATAAGTAGTAAAAATTAGAAAAAGGAAAAATGAGAGCAGCCCAGCTTCAAGTACAGCCAAATTTAAGATGGATAGAAATTGGGTTGGGTTAATTTTGCCCATGCAAGACTCATAAAAGTGTACAAAATGAATCGTTTATTTATTTCTGAATTTAATAACAAACATAGCATTAGCATGATGGAGTTTGGAAACATCCGTAGAAAATTCGTTTTTACGTATATATCAAGTGTCCGTTTGGCCAGCGCGTTTGCGTCTGGCGTTACGTTTTCAGCCCCCCCTTTTTTTTTTTTTTTCACACGCGTTTCAAGCTTTTCCCAGCCGAATTTTCACTGTTCATTACTGTTGCGGCTACTGCTCATTGAACAGTAGCCGCAACATGTGACTTTTCAATCCAAATTTCACTGTTTACGAACCCACAATTTTCACTTTTCAGTAACTTTTTCATTAAAAATGGGTTCCACTGTACTATTCACACATTTAAAAATTATTTTGCTACAGTGTTTTCAATTTTCAGTTTTCAGTTTTCAGCTGTATCCAAACGGACGTGATAACCCGAAAATAATGACATTTTTTATACTATTCTATGTATGCAGCTTGAACCTCATCTTCCATGTTTGACTTCACCTTTGATTTTCTTTTCCTTTTTTTCCTTTTTGGTTCAATAATTACAGTAATATAAATGAAAGCAAACCAATTCTTGCCAAAGGTTGAATTGGCACTTCTTCATGCACAGAATATTTGGGGGTTTAAGGGCGAAAGAGTAATGTTATAGCCACAAACTATTTTACAACATTTTTACAAATTGTTGATGTGGCCAACCTTTTATTGGTTTTTATTTAGGCCCACCATTAATATCACTTTTTCATTTACAAATAATTACTTACCATATCAAAAGTTTGTAAATTTTTTTGTAAAATAGTTTGTATCTCTAGCATAATTCAGGGCGAAAATGTTCAAACTGCGAAGTTAGCAAGGCATTGTAATTATCTTTCCAAAAAAATAAAAAGCAAACAGATTCTTAAGATATAAATGGCTGATATAAATAAGTACTTGTCCAATACTGACTTAAAAATTGTGATGTTATAAGTAATGAAGATGCGCTACCTAGTTTCCCGCCTTTGGTGGCGCTCATAAAAGCCCTTAGTTTAATACCCATTAATTGAAAGCAGCTTAATATTTATTATAATAACCAAATGACCAGTTGTTCATTACTTCTCAAATCTATCCTACTTCAGTACAGTGAACTGCTTTGGTTAGTCAAATATTTAATCCTTTTTTTTTTCCCTACAAGATTCAATGCTTTCTTTTTTGAATTTCTTCAAGATTTAATGCTTGTTCCAAATTGTCAGAGAATTAAAGACCGCTCATAATTCTTGTTCCAGGCTAATTTTACAACCAGTGAAGGAACTACTCAAGGGCTGAGGGGGTCACCCCCAACCTTTGAAAAAAATATATATGAGTATATATATTAACAAAAAAAAATTTAATTTTGGCTCTGAAATTTATATACTTGGCCTTCTTCCTCCAAAAAATTTACAAATTGACTCAAGAAATCCAGCAAATAGATAAGAAGAAAAATCTATAAAAAAAAATGCACATATCCGGATAATAAGAAAAATCTTTGGACAAATCATAAATCCGATATAAGCAAAAAAAAAATCACAAAAACCTAATAACGTTTACCTAATTTTTTTCCTCTCCCTTGAAAACTCTAAGCCCCTCTCAAATGACTCCACCCTCATAGCCATAGAGATAATCCTATGACACACACGAATCGCTCCATCCATACACTAGTTAGATCTTGAAAATATTGGGACATGCTAATTAATTTACAAAACTCTTGATTATAAAATCCTATTATTGATTTTTTTATAAGAAAAAATATGAATAATAATTAATAAATTAGTGCTAATAATGCAACGTTTTCAACCTCTAGTATTGATATTCCAATTTTTTAAAATCTTTGAACAAAAAACCTCACCCCCCCTAAGTTTGAATCTTGATTCCGTCCCTGTTTACAAGACTAACCAAAAAGAATTTAATTCTGTATATATTAAAGATTTATTATTAGGTCATATTAATGAGTACCCTTAAAGCATTTGTTAATAGACTTTTTTAGAAAAGTTCCAAAAATGTTTTCTATATCAATTTTCTTAAGGCATTTATTAACCTATCCCTTATTTTATATACAAAACTCATTTAAATCATATTTTTATTAATAAAAATATGTTGTGCATTACAGCTAGTTTAACTAGTAAAACACAATTTGTACCAAATATATATATATATATAAACAGTGAAGGTCAAAGATTCGAAACTTATCTTATTTATAAAAAAAAAATTTAAAATTAAAGTATGCTTTTTTTAATGAAAATATGTTAGGATATACAAAATAGATACTTTTCCATAATAACTATGCTGTACCAGACGAATTAAAGTGAAAGACTATCACAGAGTTTAGTCATATATTTTACACTGAATTGGAAACGACAACTCAATTTACTCTAGTTAAATTTATTTATATTTTTCTGTTAAAAAAAGAAAAAGAAAAGGGAATAGGACATCAGGTTAGTTCAAGTCAAAATGACTAAACGGGATGAACTAGTACTAGTAGTTTCTCACCTGATGGGATGTTGATTTGTCAAGAAACTGAACTGCCAACGTACATTGTAATCTGTAACCATCATTAAAGCATTGTTGGATGACATAGAATATGTCTCTGTGGACGGAAACTATACCTGTCTATGCGGGTATGTTTTTCTCTGCACCATATTTATGCGTATAGAATATAATCTACAAACCATATTGTGCATTTACTTTCTCTAGTGTAAGTTTGTAACTATTTTATTTTTATTGTTAAGTCATAAGTGAAACCACAACCTTATCATCTCCATCATTTGTTATGGGGAGGAGGTGTTTTTTTCTTCTCCTTTTTTATACATTAATAGTTAAGGGTGAAGAGATTTGGATCTGGATATTTCAGTTGAAGACATCAAAAAGTGTTAATTGAGTTATAAAATTCTTGAGAGATGATGGGCCCTTTAAGATACAGTTTATTGTCATAACCCAAAACTACCACCTAAAAAAATGGATGATTTCTCCAATCCGAGCCTTCCATCATAGTTGCCACTTGAACAGGCACCGCCTCAACTAGCTTCTCCACTCTGTTAGAGGCAGCTCAGTCAGGCCTAGTAGCAATTTCACTGTTCTTATCTTTTACATCTTCCCACTTTGTCTAACGTGTCATTTTGGTGAGGGAGAAGTTGATAAAGACGGTCCAATGAGTTTCCTCAAATACCTAAGCTACAGTGTTCTAGATTTTTGGAGAAGCATTGTAGTTAAAAAGCATGTGTAGAGAAGATTGTGAGTGTTTTTATTGGATTCACTCTCCATATTAGCCTACTATTTTAGTTTTTAGAGCACCAAACGTAAATGCTCTCATGTAGGGGTTTTTTTAAATTTAAAAAAAAAAATCACTAGCTCGGAAAAAAAAAAAAAAGTGTGTAAACTTGATAGTACTTTCATTTAATTCGACAAGAACTTAATTAGACTTTTATTATCAAAAATAATAATAATTAAAAAAAATTAATTAGTTTGATGATCATTGATGTTTACGTTCCAACAAAGACTACTTTTTTTTTTTTTTTTTAATATAAGATAAAAATTCTACTTTAACCTAATCTAAGTGTATATGTGTGTGAAACTTCCTCTTAGAGACTTGAACTTCAGCTCTTACCCCTATACTCCACAAGCACTTATAGAGTGATTATCGCACTAAAAGTATACGGTGGTCAAAAACTACTTCGAAATGTATTCCATAGAAAGGAAAAGCCTAATTCACTAGCAAATTGGCCATTATCAATTAATCAATTTATGTCCATTGGAGTAATGGTAACAATCCCTAAGCAAAGCTATACACATGTTATAGGCTCATAGGAAAAATTATTAGATACCCTCGGAGTACCATAAATGCGTACTCCCATCTCTCATATAAATTGTGGATCCCACTATGAATTTAATTAGTGTGATCTACCATTCAAGTGAGAAGAGAGAGTATGTATTTATGGTACTCTAGGAGTACATAATAATTTCTCGACTCATAGTCCTTCCAAAACAGATAGATTTGAAATTTTAATTTGAACAATTGAGTTGTTTTTAATGCATTCTCTCTCTGTACAAATTTAAAATATCTTTTTTTTTTTTTCTTTAGATGACTCAAAAATGAACACTAACTTTTTTTTTTCCAATAAAAAAAAAAGTGGGAGTTCTTCTCAAAAAGAAAAAAGAAAAAAAAGAGAGAGTAAATTGTCATCAATCAAGTTAAAAGTCATGTCATATCTTCATAAATGTCATTTATTTTACAATAAATGTAATAAAGAAAATTTTCTCTAATCTTTTTGTTAATTATTAAGTTAGTAAATTGTGATCATTGTATAATAAAGTGAAAGTAATATTCCACAAATTACATCTTACCACCTTGATTTGTGGAAAAATAATAATAAAATCTTTTGTTTTTCTAATATCATTCTTTATTGTGTATTAAATATGACATGTTTTTTTAGATTAAAAAATAAGTCATAACATGGTTTTTAATTAAGATATTAAAAAATTGGTAAATAAATAAATAATTCAATTCCAAAGGGCTTGGTCTAGTAACTTCTAAGGCATTATGAGACTCATGAGGTCCTGAGTTTAAAATCTCTCTAGTTGGCATCTTGGGACATCCTTAAAAGGATCTTTCATATAATTACCTAGTGCATGAGGGATAATGAGACTAAACACGCTTGAAAAATAATTATGTGTTCAAAGAGCTCTATATTCCTTCGTCGACCAGAAGTGAAAAAAAAATGATGTGTTTTTCTAACAACTTCAATCTAATAAGGTTTTCATACATGATCAAGTGGATGCTAAAAATAGTAAATACAACTCAAATGAAGGATTTTTTTATACACCCATAATGATCTCACATGTGGCTCATATAAGGTCTATATTTCTTTGAGTCCATGAATACTCATGAATATATCCTATTATTATAATTTTAAAATTATAGTACAATCATTAATGCATTTAAAATTTCAAAATTTTCAATGGCTTTACTAAGGAGAAGCTTCATAGAGTTTTCACACATGATCAAGTCAATTCATACCTTTTGCAAATACATTTAACATGAAGGATTTTTATAGGCGTAAATGCACTTTTAGTCCCTATATTTTGACGTTTTTCCATTTTAGTCCCTACATTTTTTTTTTCACTTTTAGTCCCTAAAACCAATTTACGCATTCCATTTTAGTCCTTTCCATCAATCAACCGACGAAAATAGCTGAGGTGGCAGCCGGAGCAATTAAAATATTATAAAAATGCCACATCACCCATGACACATCAGCATATAAATTTAAAAAATTAATTTATTAATTTTAACTAAATAATAAAAATAAAAACAGAATTAAACCCAGCAACCAAGATTGTTCTTCATGTTCTTCATATTCTTCCTAAATCAAACCCAGCAACCAAGAACTCAAACCCATCACAAGAATACAAACCTAGCAACCCAAGAACTCAAACCCAGATCACTAGGACATAAATGAAAACAAGAAGAAAAAACTCAAATTCAACAAGGAGCAATTAAAATATTATAAAAATGCCACATCACCCATGACACATCAGCATATAAATTTAAAAAATTAATTTATTAATTTTAACTAAATAATAAAAATAAAAACAGAATTAAACCCAGCAACCAAGATTGTTCTTCATGTTCTTCATATTCTTCCTAAATCAAACCCAGCAACCAAGAACTCAAACCCATCACAAGAATACAAACCTAGCAACCCAAGAACTCAAACCCAGATCACTAGGACATAAATGAAAACAAGAAGAAAAAACTCAAATTCAACACCTTAGAGATCATCAAACCAGCACCATCAGATCTACCATAAATCAATTTCATTGAATTCTTCATGTTCTTCCCCAAATTCTAACACAATCAACACCGAATTCTCAACAAATCAAACCCATAAACCCAGTTAAAAAACCAACCCAGATTAAACCCAGATCAAGAAACCAATCACAACAAACCCAGATCAACACAATCAAACCCAAACCAACACAACCAAACCTAGATCCGACCACTAATGACCGACACAATCAAGCCACCACCACCCCACTGATCAATCAACAAACGCACGGCAAAATGGTGGCTGCGATCGGCGAGCTCCATTGTGGCCAAGACCGGGACGAAGGCCGAGACCGGCGAGCTCCATTATGGCAGAGACGGAGGCCGAGACCAGAACTGAGGCCGAGATCGAGACCAGGATGAAGGCTGGAGCCAAGACCAGGATCGAGACCGAGACCTTCCTCTAGATCTGCTCCAAACCGCTGGCCCCTTTCCTCTAGATTTGCTCCAAACCGCCAGCCCCCTTCCTTAAATCTGCTCCAAACCACCGGCCACCTTCCTCAGATCTGCTCCAAACCGCCAGCCCCCTTCCTCTAGATCTGCTCCAAACCTCATCTCATCTCATTGTCTCCCTCTCTCTAAACTCTTTTTTTTTTGGTAGAGCTCTCTCTAAAATCAGATCATGATTTTAGAGTGAGCTCACTTAAAGAAAAGTAAATACACTTAAAGTCAAAATGATCTAATGATAAATTTTTGTTTGGGTTGGTTGAGACGAGAGAATAGAGTTTGAGTTTGATATGATTTTTTAAATTCGATTTTAATTCTATGAATTTTAGTTTTTAATTCTGTTTTTATTTTTATTATTTAGTTAAAATTAATAAATTAATTTTTTAAATTTATATGCTGACGTGTCATGGGTGACGTGGCATTTTTATAATATTTTAATTGCTCTGGCCACCTCAGCTATTTCCGTCGGTTGACTGACGGAAATGATTAAAATGGAACGTGTAAATTGGTTTTAGGGACTAAAAGTGGAAAAAATAAAATGTATGAACTAAAATGAAAAAAATTTAAAATATAAGGACTAAAAGTACATTTACGCCATTTTTATATTACCCACAATGGTCTCACGTGTGGATCATATATATATATATATATATATAATGAATTGAAAAGCAGAATTACAATAAAACAGAGCGGTGAGCCTCCTCCACAACTATCTTGGCTAAACTATATATTACATTTGAGCCCATGAGCACTCATTAAAGATTCTAGTTATTATAATTTTAAAACTATAGGATAAATATTGCTGCAATTAAGATTTCAAGTTTTCAAGGGAATTAATAAGGAAAAAAATACTATCTTGTAAGAAGGGCTGATGCAATGCCCCTGTCATTTGGTAGGTCTCACACATTTATAGACCTATATATCAACATGTTGCACTATATTAGCTGTTTCAAAAAATAATTTTTAACTGATAAAAGGATTTAGAAAATTGTTAAAATTATTATAAATTTACTATTAAAAAAAAACTTATAAATTGATATAACTATTAATGTAATTAGTGTTACCTATGAGTGTTCACCAAACTACTTATATTGTATGATCGCACCCAAACCGACCAAAACCGATCACAAAATGAAGCAACCAGCTAAAAATAGTAAATACAACTCAAATGAAGGATTTTTTTATACACCCATAATGATCTCACATGTGGCTCATATAAGGTCTATATTTCTTTGAGTCCATGAATACTCATGAATATATCCTATTATTATAATTTTAAAATTATAGTACAATCATTAATGCATTTAAAATTTCAAAATTTTCAATGGCTTTACTAAGGAGAAGCTTCATAGAGTTTTCACACATGATCAAGTCAATTCATACCTTTTGCAAATACATTTAACATGAAGGATTTTTATAGGCGTAAATGCACTTTTACTCCCTATATTTTGACGTTTTTCCATTTTAGTCCCTACATTTTATTTTTTTTTCACTTTTAGTCCCTAAAACCAATTTACACATTCCATTTTAGTCCTTTCCGCCAGTCAAACGACGAAAATAGCTGAGGTGGCAGCTGGAGCAATTAAAATATTATAAAAATGCCACATCACCCATGACACATCAGCATATAAATTTAAAAAATTAATTTATTAATTTTAACTAAATAATAAAAATAAAAACAGAATTAAACCCAGCAACCAAGATTGTTCTTCATGTTCTTCATATTCTTCCTAAATCAAACCCAGCAACCAAGAACTCAAACCCATCACAAGAATACAAACCTAGCAACCCAAGAACTCAAACCCAGATCACTAGGACATAAATGAAAACAAGAAGAAAAAACTCAAATTCAACATCTTAGAGATCATCAAACCAGCACCATCAGATCTACCATAAATCAATTTCATTGAATTCTTCATGTTCTTCCCTAAATTCTAACACAATCAACACCGAATTCTCAACAAATCAAACCCATAAACCCAGTTAAAAAACCAACCCAGATTAAACCCAGATCAAGAAACCAATCACAACAAACCCAGATCAACACAATCAAACCCAAACCAACACAACCAAACCTCGATCCGACCACTAATGACCGACACAATCAAGCCACCACCACCCCACTGATCAATCAACAAACGCACGGCAAGATGGTGGCTGCGATCGGCGAGCTCCATTGTGGCCAAGACCGGGACGAAGGCCGAGACCGGCGAGCTCCATTATGGCCGAGATGGAGGCCGAGACCAGAACGGAGGCCGAGATCGAGACCAGGACAAAGGCTGGAGCCGAGACCAGGATCGAGACCGAGACCTTCCTCTAGATCTACTCCAAACCGCTGGCCCCTTTCCTCTAGATTTGCTCCAAACCGCCAGGCCCCTTCCTCAGATCTGCTCCAAACCGCCAGCCCCCTTCCTCTAGATCTTCTCCAAACCTCATCTCATCTCATTGTCTCCCTCTCTCTAAACTCTTTTTTTTTTTTGGTAGAGCTCTCTCTAAAATCAGATCATGATTTTAGAGTGAGCTCACTTAAAGAAAAGTAAATACACTTAAAGTCAAAATGATCTAATGATAAATTTTTGTTTGGGTTGGTTGAGACGAGAGAATAGAGTTTGAGTTTGATATGATTTTTTAAATTCGATTTTAATTCTATGAATTTTAGTTTTTAATTCTGTTTTTATTTTTATTATTTAGTTAAAATTAATAAATTAATTTTTTAAATTTATATGCTGAGTGTCATGGGTGACGTGGAATTTTTATAATATTTTAATTGCTCTGGCCACCTCAGCTATTTCCGTCGGTTGACTGACGGAAATGATTAAAATGGAACGCGTAAATTGGTTTTAGGGACTAAAAGTGGAAAAAATAAAATGTATGGACTAAAATGAAAAAAATTCAAAATATAGGGACTAAAAGTACATTTACGCCATTTTTATATTACCCACAATGGTCTCACGTGTGGATCATATATATATATATATATATATAATGAATTGAAAAGCAGAATTACAATAAAACAGAGCGGTGAGCCTCCTCCACAACTATCTTGGCTAAACTATATATTACATTTGAGCCCATGAGCACTCATTAAAGATTCTAGTTATTATAATTTTAAAACTATAGGATAAATATTGCTGCAATTAAGATTTCAAGTTTTCAAGTGAATTAATAAGGAAAAAAATAGTATCTTGTAAGAAGGGCTGATGCAATGCCCCTGTCATTTGGTAGGTCTCACACATTTATAGACCTATATATCAACATGTTGCACTATATTAGCTGTTTCAAAAAATAATTTTTAACTGATAAAAGGATTTAGAAAATTGTTAAAATTATTATAAATTTACTATTAAAAAAAAACTTATAAATTGATATAACTATTAATGTAATTAGTGTTACCTATGAGTGTTCACCAAACTACTTATATTGTATGATCGCACCCAAACCGACCAAAACCGATCACAAAATGAAGCAACCACAAAGAGGTTTCAGAAATTTACCCAATTTTTAAAATTGAAATATATATATATAGAGAGAGAGAGAGATATAGAAGGTTTCCAAAAATTTTTTTTTTATCAGATGAAATTAATTTTCTTCCTTCTCAAAGAAAAAAAAATTAATTTTCTTAGTTTCTACTGTGTAATGTGAAGGTTGTGCTATTAAATTTGCAGTAACTTTCGGTATAAAAAGTTCAGAATTCTGTTGGACATTCAACCTCATCTTTAGCTGTTACCCTTCATATTTCCCATGGTTTTCATTTACACGGCTGGTGTTTTCTATTCTTCCATTAAATTTCTAGGTGGGGTTGGGTTTTTAAACAAGGGTTTAGCTTTAAAAGCCATTGGGTCTCTTTTTTCTTTTTTTCCCTTCCGGCGCTGTATTGCTGTCTCATCACACAACTCTTAAAACACCGACTACCCTAAGCAATGAATGAATTGAATTGAAAGCTTTGCTGCACTTTGTAATTGCAATATTTACTGCAATTTCCCTAGCTCTCTCCTTTCCTTTCCTGTACTGCATGCATACTTTGGGATTTTTTCCCAACAATTAATACATTTTCCCTGCCCCCTTCAATTTACACTCTTCTTCTACCCAATACTTCAATTCCATTCAATTCAATTCCACACTCACTCTCTTTCTCTCTCCTCTTTTTTTCTCTCTACCTGTACCTTCCACCTCTCTCTCCCATAATTAAATTAAGCTTTAAAGGTAATCCAATATCACTCTCCTCCCTCCTCTTCATTTCCCTTCTATATAATGAGCCTTGGTGGTCTATACCAACCTACACAAAAAGTCCATGTTGTTGATGGTGCCGGAGCTAGTCATCTTTCATATCTAGCCGGTTTCCACCCACTCTTAATACTCTTATTCCTCTCCTTCCATATTAAATTTGCAGAGCTCTTATTAGCTTTTGGCATCAAATTTCCTTGAGGTATGTATTACCATGTGACCACCTTTTTGTAACACATGTATGGTGCAATTTAACCAAGTTTTTCCATGGTGTTTTGCTATTGAATCAACTTGTTTCTCTTTGTCTTATTTTAGGCAAACATAGATATATTTATACAGAGCAAGATGAGTAGGAGGAACGGACCAAAGCTGGAATTGAAGCTGAACCTTTCACCACCAAGGCGAAACCCAAGGGTGGAATCACCAAGCCGTTCAGCCACTGTGTCACCAACATCCCCACCAAGCTCATGTGTGTCATCAGAGCTGAACCAAGATCATAATTCTCTGAGATACTCGACCAGTCCTGAGGCCACGTCTATGGTGCTAGTTGGGTGTCCACGATGCCTCATGTATGTTATGCTCTCAGAGGATGATCCCAAGTGCCCCAAGTGCAAGAGCACCGTTTTGCTTGACTTTCTTCATGACACAAACACCACCAGCCCCAACATCAAGACAAGGAAAAGCTAAAAAAAAAATAATGAGAGTAGGCCTTTTCTAATTCTGCTATTTCTTGCGCTCCATTTTTAGCTTCAATCCACACTGTTGCGTGGGATTTTACTTGTGTGTGAAGAAAGTAAAATAATTAAAAAAAAAATTGAAGCGCGGATAGCACTTTTCGTGGTTTTTTTGTTAATTTTTTTTCTTACTTTGCTAATCATAGAAAATAGGACATGAGCAATCTGGGCACATAGGATCATGGTAGGGGCATGGATTGGTTGTGTCTGTTTCTCTCTGGGTTTAGTTTTCTTCTCTCTTTAGCAGAAGACTATGTAAACGGGTTTAACTGTAACTGCCCAAAATTTTCCTTATCAATATATTGGGTAATATTTTGCCTTCACTATCATTTCCCTCATAATTTTTATTTTTTTCGTTATGTTATTCTTTTTCTTATATCCGGTAAAAAAATGCCACATAAAGTTTAGGCGAGTTTTCCACCCAAACAAAAAAGAAAAAAAAGAAAAAAGAAATGGGTGTAAACAGTAAATTCTAGTACACACGGTAGATTCTGTACAAAACCTCTTTTTTCAGGAGTGTACTACAAGTTCAGAAGGTGTACAATCAAATTCAAGTAAATGGAATGACTTTGGGCCCACTCAGTAATTATTGGCCCAACCCAAATGGGGCTGTGTTGCACATTGGTGTGTTTGGACTTTGGATGAGTTTATTATATTCATTGGTTTTTTTTTTTTGTTTTTTAAACAATGTTTCATCAAAAACTTTGGATGAGTTTATTATATTCATTGGTTTTTTTTTTTTGTTTTTTAAACAATGTTTCATCAAAACTTTTAACCAGAAATTAATCACTATTCACGACGGGTAAATCCATTATATTCATTATTTTATTTTTGTATATTATGTAAAAAAATATAATTTTATTTTTAAAATATGATGCTTTCTAAAGTTGTACATTAATGAAATCATTGGGCCAATTCAATGAAATATCTCATATCTAAGTAAGATAAGATCGTACGGCTATGAGACCACCGTTAAAACTAAACGTGAGCTCCAAGTTAGGCTCACTAGAATTGATTTGATGGTTTAACCAACTTTGGCATGTGAAAATATAACACATTTATCACTATTAAAGTCCAACGCATTTCATTGCCTAATACTAATAGTCCAGCCACAATCTGGTATAAAATGGTAATGGAGATGGTTTTGTTATCAAATGATCCCTCAAAACTTAAAATACAATCTTATCTTGTGGCAATTTTCTTTGTCTAATCCAACAGTATCCGTTTGAGAATGATCTATTTATTTTTTTACTGAAAGTGTGCTAAAGTATAATTTACTTAAAAAATGTGAGGTTTTAAAAACTTATACATAAAAACTAAAATTTGACTTATAATCCAATGTCAAATGGACAAACTAAGCAACTTCTTTATGAAAAATGTTACCATTAACATCATAATTATGTGGGTCACAAAGTAAATTTAAAATATGGGAGTGAGTGAAACTATGAAAGCAAGAACTATAATTTGGGAAAAGAGAAGGGTAATTAGGTAAATTACGAAAGAGGAGTTGGGCTGGGTTGGGTAGTTCGAGCATTGAAAAAAAGGGGGGCTATATTAGATTGAATGACCATTAAAAACAAATAAATGCAAGAGTAATTGAGACAGTTGAGAATAATGAGGATACCACGTCAGATGATAAATACAAATTTAATTCCACCTTCGCCCTCTCTTTGATCATCTTTTTTTTTTCCTTTTCTTTGGTGCCTTCCTTTTTCACTCACTTCTCACACTAAACGCTATCTTTTTTATGTCCATCCACTATTTTGGCAAACCTCATTCTCTCTTCCATGTTCTACCTATTTAATTCAGCTTTACTCTTGAGTACTTTCCTTTTTTTCTTTTTCTTTTTCTTTTTTTGGTTTTTTCAACACCCTTTCCTTAACTCAAAAGCGTGCATCTTTCCTCTCTCTCTCTCTCTCTCTCTCTCTAATAATATACTAGTATTAGTATATATGATTAGTGTAGCAATTTAGCATTAGAAAGCTTAGGGAATCAAAATGATGACCTCTACTTTACAACCTATAAATACCCCTACGTCATTGGTTAATATTTCCCTATTTTATATTCATCCCATCTTAATATGCCGCATATCTTTTTCTTTTTCTTTTCAAATAAAATAATTATAATTTATTAGTGAAAAAAAAAATCATAAAATGCAATTTGTGAAGCATGAGGTGAAACACTTAGGTTATGTTTGGTAACAGTTTTTGTTTTCTATTTTCAAAAACTTGTTTGTGGAAATATAAAAAAAAAAAAAAAAACTATTTTCTTGTATTTTTGAAATCAAAAACATGTTTGGTTAGTTGAAAATAAAAAAATAGTTTTTTGAAAAAAAAATAGAAAATACTAAAATATGTTGTTATTAGGATTTGAATTTTAATGCTAACTCATTAAATGAAACGGATTCATTAAATTAAATGTGTATTTTCATTTATTTTTGAAAAATAGAAATTAAAAATAATCTTTTGCATGTTTTCAGTTTTTTTCACAAATTGAGTTTTGAGAACCATTTTCGTTTTCTGTCAATTTTGGGTTGTCAAACAATTTTTTTAGTCTCAAAAATAGAAAATTATTTTTAAAAACAGAAAATAAGAGGAAAAAATAGTTACCAAACGTACCCTTAGAGTCCGTTTGAAAATAGCTTATTTAGCTGAAACTGAAATTTTTTTGCTAAAAATACTATAAATAAAGCTAAAAAGTAGTAAAAAGTAGGTAAAATAGTACAGTGAGACCCATGAATATTACCATTTAACCCATAAATAGTAAAAAAATAAGCTGAATAGTAGTAAAAATAAGCTAAATAGTTAAAAAAAAAAACTGATTTTTTAAGTCAATGTTAAACACAACCTTAGTGTAAAACAAAGGATTTTTATTTATATGCACCAGCACGGATGTGCGCGCACACAGATAGGGCTGAAGGATTGAGTGGCTATTAGTGTTGGGTTGAAGGAAGGATCATTAATGATAGAATTCAGTCATCATCTGTAGTAACAAACTTAGGACCGACTTTCAGCTCTCTTGACGTCTGAAGTTCAGGAGGTCAGGGAACTTTTTTTAATATAGGTTCTTACATACAGAGATATTTCAAACCAAGAATAATGGATGTATATCCAAGGAAATCATATTTCAGCTCTCTTGGCATGCTTTTCAATGCTTGGTGTTCTGAGACATTTTATCCATTAGTCAAAGCACAAGATTTTAGGATATTAACAGTTGAACGATTAAGTATTGAGAACCAATATTTCGTTCTTCTGGGCAATAAACAAAAACCGTACCTCATAAGAATCCTTGAACTGAAGTCAGAGTTGAATCCCTTTTCCTCTCTCCTGTGTGTGTTTGTTTCTCAAAAAAATAAAAGGAAAAATTGTCCTACATTGCTTAAAAGAGTATTGTGTGTAGTATAACTTGTCACACCTTCTCTTAAAAGTTACCATGACTTTTAAGAGAAGTTGTAATGTGTCTTTGTATTAGAACCATTTTCCCTCTCCTCTGTGTGTACTATGTTTCTCAAAAAAAAAAAAAAAAAAAAGTCTGAGTCGAATCATGAATGCTTAACTGACCAACAGAAGCATTTAAC
The DNA here is from genome assembly GCF_002906115.3 of Quercus suber. Taxonomy (NCBI): domain Eukaryota; kingdom Viridiplantae; phylum Streptophyta; class Magnoliopsida; order Fagales; family Fagaceae; genus Quercus; species Quercus suber. Next base: position 654,014 of record NW_027069774.1, on the reverse strand, counting down.
CTCAAGTTATTAAAGTGCAACAGCAACCTTGACAAGAAGAGGACCTGTAACTAAAAATCAAATGAAGTTTGGAGGGATTAATAAAAAGCATATCAGGTGGTTGTTTGCTTTCTAATTATATTTTAGAAAAACGAAAAGTCATTATTGAGCTTACCAAATATCATATGTAACAGGTACATGCAACATTATTCGCATATGCATATAAATTTCACATACATGTAAGAGGAGTGTTGTATAACAGTCCATAACATAAATACTTTCTGAAGTCTACAGACAACTGTTCACCATATTCTCCTTTATTTAAACATAGGAGTAATAAAAAGAAACAAAACGAAGCATCACTTTCTACTTGAGGATGTCACATACAAGGCATATCGAAAAAAATGTGAAAACAAACTCTACCTAAAATTTCAAACACTTGCATTATATGGAGCATCTACATTAATTGAACAGGCTAAAGGACATAAATCCTGCATGTGATGGCATTCAAAATATGACAACTCCTTTTTTACTCCAAATCCTCATTCCAGAAGTTCATATTTCACTCTTAAAAAAAACTTTATAAGGGGGAAAAGAAAAGGGAGGTTGGGGGAGGAAGATTTTATAAACAAATTACTGTCCAGAATGGTTTGGCACTGATTTGCACCCCAAGCTTTTTTCCTATATGATGCTAAATACTATAAACTTTGGAACATGCTATTGCCTCCAAACCTTCCATACTGTGAAAGTACAAAGAAAGAAAACAGTTTGATCATTCTGCAAACTTAAAGCTGCTAATATTCGAACCAATAAAATAGAGAACTGTTTCTGAACTTTCTCATAAAAAACCTAGTTGCTGCAGATGCAACAGACCTGACTGAAAAACTATTAAGAAAATATTTAAGAATTATCTTCTTTCCCTTCTATTTATGCGTAGTTATTTCTTTCAGGTTAGCAGATGCAAATGATGCGGTAGATTAAGTGGATAATCATTTAAGTGAAGGTCATTTACTTCTGCTTTAAATATGAAACTAATAATTTCAGGCCAGATAGAAATTGTTTCTGCTCAAGAATTCTGCCTCTGATATCAAATGAAAACTCAGGTCTCAAGTCAAATGTTTGTCTAACCAACAGAGACAAAAGGTACCGTGCATATATAAATTAGAATCAAACAGCAACACACAGAGTACAAGAAAAACATAAATCTAAAATTAAAATGCACACACCAAAAAAATAAAAAGGCATTTGGACTAGATGAAAATTGTCCATCCAACAAAACAAAGGGAAGCACACCACGTTTTCCATAAATTTAACAAACAATATTTAAGGGCAACAACTGCTCATGAGTCCCAAACAACCTCCTACTAAATGTACAAACTCAAAAGAACGTATCCTGAGGCAGGCTAATGCCAACTGTTCCCATTGATAAAAAGACTAAACCACTTAAATCCTACATGTAATGACTTTGGGCCATGACAAACTGCACTTGACGTGGGAGATTGATAATTCATACTTTGTTGGGGGGGGGGGGGGGGAACTCGCTTTTAGCTTTTGAAACTGCTTAGAATTTCAGCCACCAGTTTGCATCCCAAAAGATCCAGTACCCCATATATAATTTTTGAGAAATACATCCAAACTTGCAAGAGTAGCTCACCTTCTAAACTCATTCAACAAGCATTTCGTGCAAAGGATTAAATAGAAAGAAACCAATTCACGCATTTTGCCATTTAGAACCCACCAACTAGCGACTCCTAACTTAGTTATCTATGGTGGGGTCCCAGAAACATTATTTGGTTCTTTTTTATCCCTCCCTTCTTCTACCATTCTTATTTGATGCAACTACTGGGAATTGAACCGTAGACAAGACAATGAGGTTCAGAATATCAAATAACAGAGAAACAGGTTCAATGCCTTTCATGTGTTGTGAGCAATGTAAACCACCCCAAAAAATAAATAAATAAATAAATGGAAAAATTACAGTAAACCCACAATTATCTATGGTGCCCGTTTTCACTTTGCTTGCCTACCTGAACTTCAATCCGTTTGCTCTCCGTTACCCACCTCACCCTCAGACATTAGAAAAACACCCTTTTATTAAAAATTAGAGCATAACACGAATCAAAAACACTAACAATTGAAACTTTTTCTCACGAGCCCTAGAAACACAAAAAAAAAACTCATTCTGCATTTGATATTGAAACCCCAAAAATGCAATTCATTGAACTCTCTATTTCTTTGTCTCAAAATTTATTTTTCCTCTCTCTAAAGACTCAGATTGGGCCTTCATGGCCAGAAGTCCCAAGTTCTCACTGCCCATCTCAGCCACTTGCCACCAGCATTGACGAGAATCAAATTGTATACACCATGGACGAATCGAAAGTTCAAAGCCGCGAGCGATTGTTACTTAATCAAACGGACCTGGAAGCTTCTATAAAGAATCAAAGATCTCCTCGTGTTAATGGACCTATATGATTCTCTTAGACTCAAGAACCAACTCAACGTCAACTCATTGAACAAAATGGTATCAATTTGTTTCTCCATTAAAGACCCAGTTTCAATTTAACTAAGGTCGTCCTCTAATTTTGGGTTGTTACTGTTTAGGTCATTGTAATTGCTGCGGTTTTCCATTAAAAAATTGTGTAATGTAATTTTTTGTTGTAATTGCTAATTTTTTTGGGTTGTTGCGAGCATGAAATGTCTGTTACCTTTGTGGTGTTTGACAAAGTTTCTCAATAAATAAAATGTTCAAAACAAAATTCATTTTATACATAAAAGCCACATACTCAACTATTGGACCCAATAAATCAATGCTCAAAGTGTGATTCAAAACCCAGGTTGGAATGACAAACCTGAGATTTTCTTTGTTTCATTTCTCCGTGAATGAGAAAGAGTAGTACTATGAAGAGATGTAGACTAATGAAACTAGGTTGGAACTTTCCTCTAGTATGCAGTATTTTGGATGATGATCTTGGAGAGAAAAATGGTTGAGAGTTTTTCTTGAGAGGTGTTTGATTCATTTTCTTTTATGTTTTTGTGATAAAATTTGCTTTTCTACCATCTTCCATTACCAGGATTTCAATATCAAATGCAAAATGGGGTTTTTCGTGTTTCTAGGGCTCGTGAGGAAAAGTTTCAATGGTTTGTGTTTTTGATCCGTGTTATGTTCTGATTTTTAATAAAATGGTGTTTTTTTAACGTCTGAGGGTGAGGTTGGTAATGGAGAGCAAACGGATTGAAACTCAAATGGGCAAAGTGTTAAGTTTTAAACCATGGGTAAGCAAAGTGAAGACGGGCCAAAACAGAGGTGAGTTTACTATAATTTCTCCTTAATAAAATTATATATATATATATATATATAAAATAACTATTAGATAGTGAGGTTTTATAAAATTGCTATTCTATTAGATACTAAATTTGAAATTGCCTATGCCAAATTTTGCAGTCTTCACTGTCTACTTAATTCCTATGCTACATACTCTCTTTCTCTCTCTCAACCAATTTTAAACCCAACATGCAGGATAACTCAAAATTGTCTTAGGATACATAAAGTGTCACAAACCAAACAAATGTGAAAAAATCACGCTCTGTCTCTTGTTCCCTTTCTACAGTAGAAAGATATTGACTGCTGTGGAGGAAAACCATGACTTCCTACAAATTTGTGCATGTAGAGAAAAAAAATCACCAAGCGCACAAAAGAGAAATATGTGAATTTTTCCAAAATGTATGCCACACAAATGGTCCATGACATCCAGAAGCACATACATACCATACCAAGAGCAAATGCAATATGCAACAATAAGACCTTCATCCACGAATTGAACATTTCACCAAGAAGTTCCACAAAGCACAAACAGGTTTTAAGTTGACTGTTTTAATAAATGAAAATGTTAAGGAATATTAAGGTACATATTCTTGTCACAAAATTGCTTACATCAAACATATCCCTTTTTTTGGGAAAACCAAACTCCAGGCATATATCAAGACTTGCTTGGAATAAAAAATCATATGCAGAGTGCATAATCAACATTCACAAGACTGAACAATAAGGCTCATGGTTTATACAAGTATATGTGAAGCAGGAGAAAATGGTTGCATAATAAAATTTACATGTACAGCCTCGAAGCTTTAGTCATTTGGCAAAAAGAAGAAATCTCAGAAACTCAGGAGAAAAAAAAAAAACCAATTTTTTTGTCACTTCAAAGTTTTGTACTGCTACTCAAAATCCAACATACAACCAGCATTGCACACATCACACGAAGAAGAAAACTACATTAAAATATCAAAGTCATATGAATTCCAACATGTCAGTGTAGGACTATAATCATTTTGAATATATTCTGCTAATTTACCTGTTCAAAACTTCAACTTGAGAGATCTGCTAGAAATATTACACGTGAAACTGGGAAATGGTAGTATCAAAATGAAGATACATCTTGGGATCTACAAGGACAAAAAATAAGCCGGCGCCTCATCCAAAAACTTTCAAGAGTTGTCTTTATCCATTTCTCCCCACCCACTACTCCTTCTGATATACTTATCAACAATACCAAATTCTTTATTCTGAGCAACCCGTCTATCATAGTTCTCAATAGAAATAAGACCCTTTTTCATCCTCCTGTAGTAGATGACATCCCACGGCCAAAAGCGAGCAGAACCAAAGTATGCCTCTATAGATAGATGCCTTTCATTTTCTTCTGGGGGTTCAAGGCCATAATGCTTCAGAACCATGTACATCTCCTCTGAGGATATACTGGTTGAACAACCAGTCTGGGATTTGGCAAAAGTTTCTGTATCTGGCTTTGCTGGCATATGTTCCATCTGTAAGGCAGAAGAATTTTTCAATTTCACCACATCTCCCAAAATCTCTGGAGGTAAAATCCCAGCAGTAAGTGCACCTTTCCCTGTCATTGGTGTGCTTGGATTTGTTACTTCGTATAATGACCCAGATGGAATATGGTTGCCAGAGTCATCCCTCTCCAGAGTTTGGTTCTTTTCCATGTCAACTTCTACTTTTGAGGATGACAGAACATTTTCATTATTCAACACCATCGTTGTATTCTCAAAGTCAGCACTATCCAACCCAGCATTAAGGTCAATTGGTTGTACCCGTTCAACTGGAATGTCTGTGGATTTAGGAGTGGTAGCATTACACAATGAGTCTTTTGAATTCAACTGTGCCTTATTTGAAGCAGATGGTAAAGGCTGACCAAGCGATACTGACAGAGACAAGGATGTTGACGAGCTTGATCTTGACCTAGACTTAATACTTCTGGTACCAGAATAAGGTGATTTTGAACTGGACCTTGAATTAGAAGACAAAGAACGTCCTCTGGAATTTGTAGATCTCGATCTAGAATGAAATCTTTTCTTTGGCACAGACTTAGAGGATTGGGAGGTTGATAGAGATCTGGATGCAGTATAGTCAGAATGATGAGGTGATGAAATTGACTTCCTAACTTTCTTTGCAGTACTTCGTTTGGGACTTCCAATAACCCTCCTCCTCTTCTTTCCTCCATCATCCGTTCTCCGGTCCCTATCAGTTTCTTTTGTGACAGGGGAACTTCTACTTTTTATCAACCTCCAATGATCTTTTGAACCAGATGCCCTCCTATCATCCCTTAGTTGCCTTGCTGATATGGTATCCCTACTTGACTGCTGGTTTCCCCAGGATTTGGATCCAAACCTATCCATTTCTCCTCTGCCTCTACCATTTTTACGAATGTCATCATTCTGCCTCAGATCAAACTTTGTGGACTTTCTCCGCAAAGCATTTTCTTTGGGACAATCACGCTTTTTGTGACCAGAAGCCCCACAACTATAGCAAGTTGGCCAAGGTTTAGAATCATTAGGATGGTTCAGCGCTGCATCACCAATCTGGTCTCTCCCTAAACTCTCTTGAGAATTTCTTGGCACAGGAGAACCACCTGTATATCCTATCCTTTGGTTCTCAATTTCATCTTTTCCATCATAGCCATGGTAAGGTTCATATCGGTCAAATCCTATTCCATTTTCAATCCCATTGCCATTTGATGTGCCAAGAACTTGCCCACCCCATCTATCATTGTCCACCAGATCAGCAACAACACTACCACCTTCACCGTGCAAACCTTGATGTTCTTCCTCAATATAATCTTGCATGTTTTCTTGAGGGCCATGGCGGCCGCCCGCCTCATTATCAAGCATGTCAGCATAATCAAGCCTTCCACCATCACTATCTGGTTGTTTAATACGCATTTTGTAATCTCTCCAACCATTTGAACCCATTTTTCTACCATCATGATCTCCTCCTCTCGCAGCATTTCTTCCACGTTGCAATTCATGTGATCCAGCAGCTCTTGCAAATTTTTGAAAAGGTTGAGGCTGTTTATTCGACCATGTAAGAGTCAATGGCTCCCCACAGATGTTCTTGCCCTGTAGTGCTCTCAAAGCTTTCTCTGCATCTGAAGGGTAGTCAAATACTATGAACCCATATCCATCTTTTTTTAGCTGCACGTTACAGCGCCCAAACCGTCGAAAAACACGTTCAAGTTCATCTCTCCGAGTTCGAGTTGATAGATTACCAATATACAAAGACATCTAGCAAAATCATAATAATCATCATGGTTACTTATCACGTGAAAGAAAGCCCAATTATGCTCACACACACTCACACACACACGCATATATATGAACAAGAACATCAATAACAATACGCCCTCAACCAAACCCCGCTATTTTATAAAATTGACCCCATAAAAAACCCTGCTATAGCTTATTAGTCAATTCATATTCTGACAAGAAACATAAACCCATAACCTCAGACAAAAATTTAGTTTGGCACAAACCCCATAACCACATTAATCAGTCACTCATTCATATGCGAGTGTGTATAAACTCTATAAACCAACAAAGTTGTATTATATTGGGCTTTTGACAGTCAAAGAACAAAAAGAATTAAAACCCATTTTTTTATTTTCCTCAGTTTTCCTGGCCAGCAAACAGAACTAAAAGGAAAAGAACGTAACGTACATACAGACATTTCATCGAACACCTTGTGCGCATAAAATACTGACCACAAAAACGAATCCAAAAAATCGACAATTGAAAAACCCAATAGGGAAATGCAATAACAAAATATACCGTGTTTGAGAGAGCTCTCTGGCTTTCGCTTTGGCTTTGAGTTGAGTTCTTGAAACGATAGCGTTTCGTTTCTCTCTTTCTGTGTTTTTCCACTCTCATCAGACCCTTTGCCACGCTTACTTTGTTCACTGACCCTAAGTCTCAAACCGCGTCAGCGGGTAACCCTGTGTCCTGACTCTCAACGCGTTGTTCATGAAAAAGCAAGGGGGGAGAAATACAGTGTGGTCAAGACAAGTGAAAGTAAGAGGTTTTGACAAATAGGAATACAGTATTGAGTTTAGAAGAATTTTTTTTAATATTTTCATTGGTTGATTTCATAGTGTGGACTTGGGTGTTGTATACACCTGATTTTTACCGTGGTTGAATAGTAAGTGAACAGTAAAATATTTTAGTAATTTTTAAGTATTCTTTGAGTACAGATAGAAAGCGATTTCTTTCTCATATTTATAGACTCCACTATAAATATGAGAGAAAAGGGTATTATTTTCCGTATTTCGAGAATTTTTAAAAAAATCTCAAAATAATTTACTGTTCATATTTTGAGACTTACCCAATTGTTTTTTTTTTTTTTTTTTGTTTAATGAAACAATTGGTCAGCATCGGGGTTTTAACTCTTACCAACTTTTGAGTGGAAAAATAGAGAAAAGATGGTGGAAAGTGTGGATCCCTTTCCCTTCAAGAGATTCTCATGTATCTCTATCTCCACCCTTGTCATTTTTTTTTTATAAAATAAGATAGTGATATCTATTTGTCTTTTCCTTTTTACTTTTGGTTAATTAGAGAGAACAAAGATAAATAGAAATTAAAAGAACTTAAAACCCCGTTTTTGTAATGATCTTTTATCTAAATACCCTTGTGTTACTTTAATCTCTAATTTGTTTATTTGTCTAATGTTGTCATTACACAGTTTACATTTAAAGAAATTAAATGAAATACAACTTAATATTAGAAATTGGCATAGCATGTAAATTCCCTCCAAACTTCCATACACAATATTAGAAATTGGATTTCTAGAAAGAGATGGAAGGAGTTCTCCTACTTTTTTTAGAGAATATAATAGAGGATTAAGAATATTGGTTATCTTTTTTCGGGGAGATGAATATGAGGTCATGGAGATGGTATGTTAGATTTTAAGATTGAATGATTCATTTATTATAGACACATACTATTTATGGGAACAAGACGATGAAAAAGGCAATATTGAAACATTGTAAAAAAAACACAAACTAAATTGAAATAATTTGTAATGATCAAAATGAAATCACACAATATTTAGTGTGCAATTGGACTAGATTTTTGTTCAAATTTGTCAAAAATATAGTTGTGTTTGTGCATAAAAACAATGAAGTTTTGAAAACTATATATAAACAAATAAAGTAAAAGGTTGGGGACAGTTTTTGCGGCCCAAACCCAGGAGGTAAGGATTCGGAACCCACTGAGCCCAAAACAATAAATTTTGTAGAGAGTGGGCGAAAGGGCTAGGCAAGTAATGAAAATGACAGTATTAAGCAGCAACACTGATGTGAGAAGCTGAATTAATGTGCTCTCGGACTAAAATGGGTACTCTGTCCGAAGAGATGTTTTCATTCATAATCAAGGATTACAATTCCTGGAGTTACAACCATCTACTATATCCTTTCTCTCTCCTGTTTTCCGATCCCATTCTATCAGAGGTACCCTTCCCTTATATAGCATTACTCTTACATCTCCTCCGTCCACTTGTTCATCATCCAGGCATCCACTTGAGTACATGTCCCATCATCCCACCTTTAGCCTTAGGTGAGTGGCGGTAGCTGAGAAAGCACTGTTCAAGTGTCCTGTCCACATAAATGCGGCCAGAAAGGTAGGTGCAGGGCATTAAATGTGGTGGTTGAAGTATGCCTCCTTGATATTCCCCTGTTGCCGTTATCTTATGTGTGTCCCGAGGCTCCTCTCCCTCCTGACGCTTGTCANCAATTTACCGTCTCGGACCAGTTGGTCCAGGTGATCCCACAGACTCCTACAATCCTCCGTGTATGCCCATGGTCTTGATGGTATTGGCAGTAGAGAATTATAGTTGCGTTCTCGGGTCCCTATCATCTTGTTCGGCCACCTGAAGAAGGATCGTTCTTGATCTTTTCCAAACCTGGTGTACTGGCTCTTTGAACACGGCGTTGACCGATTGGGGATTCGTCGATCCGATTGCCCGGCAAAGTCCCTTCGCGTTTATTATAATTGTAGCGTTCCGACCGCGAATCCCTCCTCTGCTGAGAGTAACCTTGTCCTTTCCTTACCCTGCTGCTGGTCTTCCTCAACCCTCTTATACTTCTCTATGCGGTCCATTAGCTGACGCACGTTTGCGACCGGCTTGCCAGATAGAGATGCCCTCAAACCGTGATCAGTAGGGAGACCGAGCTTGAATGTGCTAAGGGCCATTTCATCATTGTTACCTTCCACCTCATTGAACATCTCCCAGTACCTGTCTGAATATGCCTTCAAGGATTCACCTTCCTGCATGAACAAGGATAGCAGGGAAGAGACGGGCCGGGCCGCTCTTCGGCATGTGACAAAACGGGAGCAGAATGCCTGAGTGAGCTCTTTAAAGGAGTTGATGAAGCCTGCCTTCAAACCGTCAAACCACCTCATGGCCACAGGCCCTAGACTGGAAGGGAAAACCTTGCACATCAAGGCTTCGTCTCTGGCGTAGACAGCCATCTTTTGGTTAAAATGACTCACATGCTCCACGGGGTCAGTCTTACCATTATAGATGGTAAACGTTGGCTGGTTGAAACGCCGAGGGAGTCTGGCCTCCTCTATCCTACATGTGAAGGGCGACTTAGATATTTGGTTCAGAGCTCTGTTCATGGCATCGTTCTCCATGTTCTCGTGTGATGGACCTCTACGTTGTCTCTTGCGATGGGATTCCTCCTCATAAGTGTAGGACTCGCTGGCTGGTGTCTTGGACTTGTGCTGATAAGAGACATCTTGCTCATCATCAAGATCCTCCTCAGAGTATGAGGAAGCCCGTCTCCTCTTTGCATGGCGCAGTTCTCTCTTTAGTTTCTCTACCTCCAGTTGCAAGTCGCGGTTCTTCTTTGCATGGGACATGTGACTTCCGCTCTGTGATTGGCCCTGGCTAAGGCGCACTGTATGTACGCTACCTTCACGATTTTGTCTCCTCTCTAGGTTGGCGAAATGGTCTACGTGTTGGGATGCCCTGGATTCTGCTTGCTGTTCTCCTTGTGCTGCCATCATCAACTGTTGCTTTCACTCTTGCACAAGCTCTTCCCACAGACGGCGCCAATTGTGGGGACAGTTTTTGCGGCCCAAACCAAGGAGGTAGGATTCGGAACCCACTGAGCCCAAAACAATAAATTTTGTAGAGAGTGGGCGAAAGGGCTAGGCAAGTAATGAAAATGACAGTATTAAGCAGCAACACTGATGTGAGAAGCTGAATTAATGTGCTCTCGGACTAAAATGGGTACTCTGTCCGAAGAGATTTTTTCATTCATAATCAAGGATTACAATTCCTGGAGTTACAACCATCTACTATATCCTTTCTCTCTCCTGTTTTCCGATCCCATTCTATCAGAGGTACCCTTCCCTTATATAGCATTACTCTTACATCTCCTCCGTCCACTTGTTCATCATCCAGGCATCCACTTGAGTACATGTCCCATCATCCCACCTTTAGCCTTAGGTGAGTGGCGGTAGCTGAGAAAGCACTGTTCAAGTGTCCTGTCCACATAAATGCGGCCAGAAAGGTAGGTGCAGGGCATTAAATGTGGTGGTTGAAGTATGCCTCCTTGATATTCCCCTGTTGCCGTTATCTTTATGTGTGTCCGAGGCTCCTCTCCCTCCTGACGCTTGTCAAATAGATCACTTGAACCTCCCATACTCGCGTTTGATCAAACCTCTTCGGATCCGAGGACTCATGACTACTCGGACATATGAGCATCTCCTCGGATGGTATACGTGTTCATCCCCAGGCATCCCCCATTGGCGTGGGCTTCCGACTGAAGGCTTCATCTCCTCGGATGAAGAGTGTTCCTCTTTTAGGGCCTTGGGCCGAATAAGCTGGGCTGGGTTTTTCTCCCCCCACAAAAGGTTAAAAATAATTTTTTTTTAAAGCTAATAAAAACTCACACATATAAGGACAAAAAAATGTCTGTGTGTTTTCTCTTTTTAGTTTTGCTTGGGAAAAAAAAAAGAATAATAAAAAGTTGAAAATGAACATTTTGATTTTTTGTTTCAAGAATTTCAAAGAATGATCTACAATCTTTTTCGAATATCTTTTCAGAAAGTTTATCATATCAATTACATATTTTTTATTTAATAAATGCTTTGATGATAGTCTCACAATTTAAAGCAATATGATGTATTTTTCTCAATTATAATTTTAGCTTTTTATTTTGTTTATTCAAGGACATTTAAATTTTTCCAACGTGATGATTTATATATACATGTTCCAATAAATTAAATTTCCACCCCCCAAAAAAAATGTTTTCCCTTATTATTCTCTCTCTTCCCTATTTTTATTTTTGACATTCTTGCTTTTATTTGTTGTACCATTCAAGGATAAGATATTTAAATCTTCTCCCTGTCCTACTTTTATCTATAGGTCCACATATCATAATTCTTTCGTGGTACTCATGTCTTAAAAATGGGATATCTCACATTTGAGTTTTTGAATTTTCTTTTTCTGAATGGTAGTTTTTGATGTTGACTACGCTTTTTTCCCCCCTGGGATGGTAGTCATTTCTCCAAGCTTTTGACAAACTATCATGAAATGTTGTAATCTAATGATATCTTTTATTCTTGCTCTTTTTAGGGCATGTTTGGTAAACTGTAATAGGCGTTGTAATGTAATAGTTATTCCTATGGTTTAGTTATTCTTTAGTTTGATTATGTTTTTATTACAAGGAATAGTCATTCCTTATGAATAGCTATTCTTCAAAATGAGGAATAACTATTCCTCTTTAAAAGGTGGTATTAGTTATTCCTTAGTAAGTGCAATAATTTTTATACTTAATATATTTCCAAATAAAAAAACTTTCCATATACATCTAACAATTATAAAAAAAAAAAAAAAAAAATCATAAAAAATAGCACATATCTCTCTTAAATTTAAAAATAACAATTTTTAAGGAGATATAATTGGATGAGTAAGATATTTTCTAAAATAAATGTTAAGTTTCATTATAATGTTATAAATTACAACCAAACTAATGAATATGTCTAGTTATTACGTTACAACAAACTTTATTACTAGTAATAAAGATTACAATTCTTGTCGTAATCTTTATTCAGTGTACTAAACGTACCCTTAATTTATTCTATAACCTTTGTGTATCGCATTTAACACGAAGGTCGCTGTTCAAGTCTAATTTTTGGGGGGTATATGTTAAAAAAAAATTATCTGCACTAAGTTCTACTACGATAGCAGAATCAGCATTTAAGGATAATCTAGTCGGGTGATTCTAGGTGAAAATTGTATCTCAAACTCAATTTTAGTTCCTATACTTGTTGTTGATTGTTGGATTAAACTTATTTTCTTTGTTAAAGATTTTGTGCATTCACTGCAAACATTTCAATAAGGTACACTTGTAGGCTTCGCATTAAAATTGAAGTATTAAGCTTAATGAAATAGCATTTTTACAATAAATAAATCATAAACGTTGGATGACAAATGCAATTGTGTGGTTTTCCACTATCTAATGTTACAGGCAAATAAAAAATATGCAAATAGAAACGTGGTAATGAAAGTTTGGAAATGATCAACTTGTTCATATATGATGTACCCAACAAAAAAAATTCGCTTCACCTACTTCTCTTCTACCATTTCACCATTTCCTTTTTTCTTTTTTCATCTTTTAAATAGCCCTCCTTTATTTATTATATATATATATATATATAATACATTTTTTATTAAAACAATGAGAGGAGAATTTAAAGTTTAAATATTGAACGTTTATGTTGTAAACATAAAAACCCCCCCCCCCCCCCCCGCGGGGATGGTAGTCATTTCTCCAAGCTTCTGACAAACTATCATGTAATGTTGTAATCTAATGATATCTTTTATTCTTGCTCTTTTTAATTTATTCTCTAACCTTTATGGATCGAAGTGCATTTTGTTGAGAATTCAACCGAAATTCCAACTTGTGAGAAACAAAAAAAATAAAGAAAACACACGTCAAAGAAAACAATCACACGTATAAGACAGTATTTACGTGATTCGGCAATTTACCTACGTTCACAGAGTTGCAGGGATTTCACTATTATCAAGGAAAAAATACAAAGTGCGGCTACAGTGTTTTTTTTTTTTTTTTCTCTCTTTCTAAAAACACAATAACAATTAACATACCATAATCACAAAAGTGGCTTTTTATATCCTGCTCACAGGATTACAATGGACTACAAAACTGGCCAAAAATAAACTAGGCTCTACAAAACCTAACAAATCTCCCACTTTGAGACTAGTTCAATCACCAACATCAGCCGCTATCCTCCAAAAGCAATCCCTCATCCCTACAACTCATCCTCCTGTCCTCAAGCTAGAAGGCCAACTGAAGCTACACACAACTTCAGCTTCTCAATAATGACACCCTTAGCCAACATGTTTGCCGGGTTTTTAGATCCACATATCTTCTCAAGTATTACCAACTTATCTTTAACAAGGTATCGGATAAAGTGGTATTTTGTTTGTATATGTTTCGACTTTGAATGAAAAGCCAAATTTTTAACCAAAAAAATTGCACTCTGACTATCACTGTGTAGAATGCCCATCTCCTGCTTCTTACCTAATTCATCTAAGAAACCATGTAGCCAAATCATCTCCTGTTCAGCTTCAGTTGCTGCAACATACTTAGCTTCTGTAGTAGACAAAGTAACAATCTTTTGCAAATTTGAAGCCCATGACATAACTGTACCACCCAGAGTAAATACAAACCCAATAGTACTCTTTCTACTATTAATATCATCAGCAAAATTAGCATCTACATAACCCTGCAGATTCAAACTTGCACCTGTGAAACAAAGACATGTATCTGATGAACCCTTTAGATATCTCAGAATCCACTTGACTGCCTCCCAATGCTGCTTTTCAGGCCTACTCATGAATCTGCTCACAACTTCCACTACATGTGCAATGTTTGGCCTTGTACACACCATAGCATACATTAAGTTGCCAATAACTGAGGTATAAGGCACCTTGCTCATATGGTCCCTTTCTTCTTCTGTCTTCGGTGATTGTTCTTTGCTTAATTTGAAATGACTACCCAAGGGTGTGTTCATTGGTTTAGCTTCATTCATGTTGAACCTGCTGAGAATTTTCTTCACATACTTTGACTGTGAAAGTTTCAATGTACCATTAGTCTTGTCTCTAATGATTCTCATACCAAGGATTTGCTTTGCAGCTCCAAAATCCTTCATTGCAAACTGTTTTGACAATTGCTTATTCAAATTATTAATCTCCTTAACGCAAGACCCTACAATAAGCATATCATCCACATACAATAGTAATATGATGTAAGAATTATCAAAAAACTTAACAACAGTGATTAACTTCACATCTCTCGAACCCAATTCTATGCATAAAGCTGTCAAATTTCTTGTACCACTGTCTAGGAGCTTGTTTTAGGTCATACAAGCTCTTTCTTAGTCTACAGACTAGATTCTCTTATCCCTGAACAATGAACCCTTCTGGCTGAATCATGTAAAGGTCTTCCTCCAAGTCACTATGAAGGAATGCCGTCTTCACATTTAACTGCTTAAGATGTAAGTTTTCTGCAATCACCATTCCTAGCACCAGTCTAATTGTTGACATCTTCATAACTGGAGAAAATATCTCTGTGTAGTCAATGCCCTCCTTCTGTTGAAACCCTTTAATAACCAATCTGGCCTTATAACGTTTGCTACCATTATACTCATTCTTTATTCTGTATACCCACTTGTGGAGCTCTATCAGTCAAGGCTTCATCATAACACTCTGGCTCACCACAATTAGTCAACAGGAGATAATTTAAAGCGGGTGAATAACGCTGTAGAGCTCTAATGTTCCTGAAAGATCTGCGGACTTTAGCTACAGGTGTACTCTAATCTACCTGTAAATCTACATTTTCCTTATCTTCTTCACCCTTTTTCTGGACAGTACTTTCAATCAATCCATCTAAGTTAACAAACTCATATTTCTTTTGATCTATCTCTGTAACATCTAACACTACAATTGACCTGTCATTGTACATAACATGTTCATTAAATATCACATTTTTACTTTTGATGATTTTCCTGTTTTGTTCATTCCAAAACTTATAGCCAAAATTCTCATCACCATAGCCAATGAAAAAACATATTTTAGATTTTGCATCAAGTTTACTATGAGCATCAGAATCAATATGAACATAAGAAATATAACCAAAAACTTTTAAATGTGAAAACTTTACCTCTTTACCGCTCCAAACCTCCTCAGGAAGTTTGAACTTTATGGGAACTTATGGCCTTCGGTTTATGAGGTAAGCTACAGTGCTAACAGCATCAGCCCATAAAGTTTTTGGTAGTCCAGCATGCAACCTCATACTCCTAGCACGCTCATTGAGAGTTTTGTTCATGTGCTCAGCCACACCATTCTGCTGTGGTGTCCTAGGAATGGTCTTCTCCATCCTAATTCTCTGTGCAGCACAATACTTACTGAACCCTCTATCTATGTACTCTCCTCCATTATCTGACCTCAAACATTTTACTTTCAAACAAGTTTCTGTCTCAACCATGGTCTTCCACTTCTTAAAAGTTTCAAATACATCAGATTTATTCTTTGAAAAATAAGCTCATACCTTTCTGCTTGAGTCATCAATGAAAGTGATGTAATACCTTGAATCTCCAAAGGATGCAACCGGAGAAGGCCCCCATAAATCAGTGTGTACTAGCTCTAATTTTTCAGCCTTCGGTGTCTTGCTAGTTTTCAAGAAGCTCACATTTTTCTACTTTCCTAAGATGCAGCTTTCACACATGTCAAAATCAATGGACTTCAATTCTGGTAATTTTCCTTTTGACAGCAGCATCTTTATCCCTTTCTCACTCATGTGACCAAGTCTGCGGTGCCATAGGCTTGTATCAGTACTTGCATCAGCAATTGCAATTGTATTTCTTGGACTTGAGGTCATATATAGAGTACCAGTCTTCTTTTCACGAGCCAATACCCTAACTCCCTTTGTAACCTTCTAAGTACCACCAACAAATAGTATTGCATGCCCTCCATCATCAAGTAGTCCAACAGAAATCAGATTCCTCCTCAGGTCAGGAATACGTCGAACCTTCTCCAGTAACCAAACAAACCCAATGGGTAACAATATTCGGACATCTCCCATACCCACAACATCCAAAGCTGAACCATCAGCCAAATAAACCTTACCAAAATCACCTGCAGCATAATTCTGTATGATTTCTTGATATGGAGTGGTATGAAACGAAGCTCCTGAGTCCAAAACCCAATCATCAAGTGGACAGTCTACTGCAAGAAGTAATGCATCCTGTACCTCTTCTGTTACAGCATTAGCAGAATCATCTTCATTCTTCTTCTTAGGACTTTTGTATTGGTTCCAAAAGTGACATGTTTTTCCAAAATTTCAGCATTGTACTTGTTGGCCTGATTTAGATTTACTTCTATTCCGATTAGTATTTCTGGATTTTGATCTGCCTCGATTTGAATTTCTGTTATTACCTCTGCCTCTTGTCTCAAGGTTTAGGGCAGAACCAAATCCTGAGGTTTCACTTGCATCTCTTCTGCGAATCTCCTCAGTCAGAATTAAATCTCGAATATCATTGTACTTAAACTTTTATTTTCCTGTAGAATTACTTACTGCCACCTTCATTGCCTCCCAACTGTTTAGCAAAGAAGCCAAGACAATCAGAGCACAAATCTCATCATCAAAATCAATTTCTACAGACAACAATTGATTTGTGATAGTGTTAAATTCGTTCAAATGTTGTACTACTGATGCATTCTCTGCCATCTTCAAATTAACAGTTTCTTCATCAGATGCACCTTGTTGTTTGCTGACGGCTTTTCATACATACCAAACAAAGCCTTCATCAGATCTATTGTGGTTTTCTCTTTTACAACATTGTGTGCAACAGACCTAGATATAGTTAACCTGATAACTACCAGTACCTGTATGTCAAGAAGAGCCCATTCATTAGCCTTCATCATCTCAAGTTTTGTCCCCAAAAGAGGCAGATGCAATTTCCTCCCATAGAGATAATCTTCAATCTGCATCCTCCAATACGCAAAGTCTATGCCATCAAACTTTTCTATTCCAAACGCCTTTCCTGCTTCCTCTGCCATTGCTCCCACTCAAACCTAACCCTAGGTTTTGATACTAGTTGTTGGGAATTCAACCGAAATTCTAACTTGTGAGAAACAAAAAAAAATAGAGAAAACACATATCAAAGAAAACAATCACACGCACAAGACAGTATTTACATGGTTCGGCAATTTGCCTATGTCCACAGAGTTGCAGGGATTTCACTATTATCAGGGAAAAAATACAATGTGCGGCTACAGTGTTTTTTTTTTCTCTCTCTAAAAACACAACAACAGTTAATAAACCCTAATTACAAAAGTGGCTTTTTATATTCTGCGCACAGGATTACAATGGGCTACAAAACGGGCCAAAAATAAACTAAACTCCACAAAGTCCAACACATTTAACACGAAGGTCACTGTTCAAGTCTAATTTTTGGGGGGTATATGTTAAAAAAAATTATCTGCACTAAGTTCTACTACGATAGCAAGAATCAGCATTTAAGGATAATCTAGTCGGGTGATTCTAGGTGAAAATTGTATCTCAAACTCAATTTTAGTTCCTATTCTTGTTGTCGATTGTTGGATTAAACTTATTTTCTTTGTTAAAGATTTTGTGCATTCACTGCAAACATTTCAATAAGGTACACTTGTAGGCTTCGCATTAAAATTGAAGTATTAAGCTTAATGAAATAGCATTTTTACAATAAATAAATCATAAACGTTGGATGACAAATGCAATTGTGTGGTTTTCCACTATCTAGTGTTACAGGCAAATAAAAAATATGCAAATAGAAACGTGGTAATGAAAGTTTGGAAATGATCAACTTGTTCATATATGATATACCGAAAAAAAAAATTCGCTTCACCTACTTCTCTTCTACCATTTCACCGTTTCCTTTTTTCATTTTTCATCTTTTAAATAGCCCTCCTTTATTTATTTTATATATATATATATATATGTAAGGACTCAATTTGGATTTTCAGCCCAACAAGCCCCAGACAATAAATTTGTAGAGAATGAATTGAAGGTTTAGGCGCTGACCGTCGTTCACCAAGCATGAACTCTCTCCTTTTATAAAAGAAATACTTAGAACTATTTACAACTGGGGGATGCTCCTCAGCCCATGGCCGAGGAGCTCATTTTATTCTTTCTTTTTTTCCCCCCCTTCTAACTTTACTCGCTCCTCTTTATATAGTCTTCATTGTCCTATCTCGTTATTCTATCTGTTGATCATCCATTCGCCTTTCTTTTGACCGCCCGTCATATCAGAGGCCTTATCAACACTCAAGTGGTTCACACTGATCAACGTTGCCCTGCTAAGGGGTTGCATCCCCATTAATACGGCCAGAGGGGTTAGGTGAATGCATTAAGTGTGGAGGTGACAGCTTGCTCTGGGCTTGTCCCTTCCCAAAATTATCCTTAGTATGCCGAGGACGAAGAGGTCCTCAGCGTGGGTCCAAAAAAGAGTCTCTCCCTAATTTAGCCTTGGATGGTCATCCTTCCTCGGCGCGGGCCTTGGGCCTACTACATAATGGGCTGAGGCTATCAGGCCCACGGGCCCCACAATATATATATATATATATATATATATATTACATTTTTAATTAAAACAATGAGAGGAGAATTTTAAGTTTAAATATTGAACGTTTATGAATATATATATATAATACATTTTTTATTAAAACAATGAGAGGAGAATTTAAAGTTTAAATATTGAACGTTTATGTTGTAAACATAAAAAAAAAAAAAAAAGGAAATAATAAATACCCTAAGCATTTTTTTAATAACAAATAGCCCAAGCATCTTTAATGTCGACAATGAACAAACAACCAATCATGTCCTCGTCTTAATATTCCATCTGCTATTTTCAAACTAGGCTAAAGAATACAAAGCTATAACTAGGCTCAAAATGAGATGGGTTCAAATTACATCTGATATAACTTCACAAGAGTTACACATTTTTTGGACCATTATTTTGTATTAGATCTAAGGATGAAAAAAACACTCATAATCATGTATTTATTGTTCCCTAGAAATTAGTAACTAAGTCATCAATTCTTCTTATTAAAAATAGAAAAATGAAAAACAGCATTAACTCTCTACTCTCCATCATTATCTTCATCTTCTCTCCCTCTCTCAGGCAGTCTTTGTGTTCTATGTACTTTCAGGCAACCTTTAATTATACAATTGTTAAATTGTATACCCAACTAAGATCTAAGGCAAATCGCTCTAGAACAAGAAACACAAAATTGTCAGACTAACCCCAAATATTCATTATTATTATTATACAGGCCACCTTAATTAGCATGCTACCTTTCTTCCTAAAGAACACTTCTACTCAAATGCTTTAATCCTATTTTAGCAGATGATAATAATAATAGTGTTACAGTTCAGGCCATAAGGCACTCAAAACTGGGTGGATAAAGAAAAATCCAAATCATTGTTTCCTTGGATTTCTTTCAATCGTTTGTATAATGTTAAAAAAAAAAAAAAAGGGCCGGTAGAAAATCATATTTTTCAAACAAGGCGGAGCTATTTGTATGGTCTAATCCTGTAATCATTTTTTATTAATTGTAAATCGTTTATGTATTTTTGAGTGTTTTTTTGTTCCAGTTGAAAAATAATTTCACAGGGTATAAAAACATTTTCCCCAAAGCAACATCACAACTGACCTCTCCCTGCAACATTACTTTACTCCTTTTCAACCACTGTGTCATACGAATGTTAGCTACTTTACTGCTTTTCAAGACCGTGAGAGAGGAAGAGAAGATGAAGATAATGATGGACAGTAGAGAGTTAATACTGTTTTTTATTTTTCTATTTCTTATAAGAAAAATTAATGACTTAGTTACTAATTTATAGAGAATAATAAATATATGACTATGAGTGTTTTTTTCACCCTTAGATCTAATATAAATCAATGGTATATAAATGAAGAATGGTATTAATGGGAAGGCCCAAAAAAAAAAAATGTATATTAAAATGCCAAGCTTTGTATTGTGAACTTGTAACCAAGTGAAGCATTAAAATAGTTGAACCGAAGGTGGAATCGGCTATGTAGGGATAAGGGCTCAAGATTATATACTGGGCCTTAGGCCTTGGTCAAGGACGAGTAAACAGTAGTGAGAGTGTTAAGTTTCGAGTCCTATGAGTATGTAGCGAACGGAGAGGTTGGGAAGCCTGGTCCGAGGAGTAGTATCTCCTCGGATGAACGAGGCACAGATCAAGTATATCTCTTGTCGTTCAAAGTGACCTTCCAGGAAGTTTCATTGATAGGGACGTGCATTATGAACGTGCTGGAAGGATGGGAGCTAAAAAATGTATAAGGGAAAGCTGTTGTCACCGCATTGAATGCTATGTAACTAACTTTCTGATCGCATTTATGTGGAGAAGACCCCTGAACAGTGCTGTTTTGGCTACTCCAACTCACAGAGGGTTAGAGGGAGTGTCCGATAGGACAAGCACTCAAGGAGTGGCATAGATGGTCAACAAATGGAGAGCTACGATCATTGAAAGAGAAATATACAATGTAAGAAACCCCAGAGGAAAGGAGGATCGAGAAATCAAGAGAGAAATACTGTTACAATCAGGAACCAATTTTGTAATCAAACGTAAGAATCATATATAAGAATCAATCTCCTCAAACTTTGCCAAAGACAATTTTCTTCAGTTTAAACTTGTTTATTTTCATCATTTTGTGATCTGAATCCATTTTAGTGCTTGTCTGATTCATTAAAGTCCAATCTTTCCAATCCATTATCTACAAATTCATTGTTTTGGATTTTTTGGGCCTTAGTCTATCAACCTTTTGGGCAAGGAACCCAAATCAGGTCCTTACAAGCTAGATGGGAGAAGTAGCTCTATTAGATTGTCCTAAGAGGGGATTCTATTTCAACTTGCCCCCTTGCCCTTTGGGATAATGGGCACCTCCCAACCATTAAGGGTGAGTAGCTCTCCAATGGCATATTAATTTGCTTTTACGATATGATATATTATCTTTTTTATATAAAAAAAAAATTATTATTATTATTTACTTGCTATAAAGAATCGTATATGGCCATAGTAACCTCTTTATAATTGGTCCATAAAGCTCTTTTGTGCAATTTTTTTCAGCTCTTCAAAAAAATATGGTGTTAACATAAATAGAACAGTTTTTGTTTTCTGTTCATTTGGGATTGCCAAACAGATTTTTTAGTCTCAAAAATAAAAAATTCTTTTTGAAAACAGAAAATAAGGAGAAAAAAACAGTTACCAAACATACCCTTATTATTTTACAGTATAATACATTATATCCACGTCACTCTTTATTGAGATATACCACACGCAAATAGCATTGAACCACCATCGAGCTCATTCCACCCAATATTTTTCAAAATAAATAAATACATTCAACTCTAAAATTTCAAAATCTATTCAAACAAATCATCTACTACAATTACATCGTTGCCTCAACCTAAATTCCACTAACTGACCATCAAAACTACACTACCATTCTCGTCACCCCAAAATATTCACTCACCATCCTATATGACCCACACATCAAAACCAAATCAATGAAGATATCAAATCTTGTACCATAGCATTATGCACCATCATCCCTATCAACACACAAAAATCCCAATCACGAACCCATTATAAGCTTACTAGCATGAGAGTTTAGAGAGAGTGAGAGAAGATATGAGGTGATTTTAGAAGGGATATAATAATAACAATAACAGTGACCACGATGACAATAACGATGATTTGATGACGATAACAAGAATAGTATAAATAATTGAATTAACAGGGTTTAAGTACGAAAATATAAAAACTTATATTATATATATATTTTTTGAATGTGTAATTTCTCACATTCAAATGTGTTTTTTTTTTAATGAATTTAATTGGCAAACATGGTAACAACTTTATATTGTTTTTATCATTGTGGTTTGCAAGAAACTATAAATAATATAAATATTTTCAATTAAAGTATTTTATTGCAAAATTTATATAGCTAAAATTTTATCTCCTATAGCAATATCAAATAGACTATAAATTAGGTTGAAATATAAATATTGTACCCAAAAAAAAGATATTAAGGCGCCGTTTGGATCATGTCTGCGTCTGCTATGTTTGTGTGTGTGTGTTTTTTTTTTTTTTTTTAGCTTAGCTCCTCTTGCACTGTTCATGGACATGAATAGTACAAATAAGCAAATGAACAGTAATTTTAAAAGTAAATAGTAACCAAAAAATATTTTTTTATTGTTTTCAGTAAATAAACGGTATCCAAACCCATGTTAAGTACAAAATTAAAAATCACACGCTTATAATTTAATTGGTACTTCATGATATTTCTATCTAATGAAAAAGTTTATATTTTGAATATTATTCCCTTCAATTATTGAATTAAAAGAAAAAAATCAAAAAATTTGAATTTAATTTCTAAAAAATGATTGGTTTTTTTTTTTTTTTTTTTGGTTTGGTTGAGGGAGATGAAAAATTTTTTTTTTTTTTTTTTTTTTTAGCTTAGCGCCTCTTGCACTATTCATGGACATGAATAGTGCAAATAAGCAAATGAACAGTAATTTTAAAAGTGAATAGTAACCAAAAAATATTTTTTTATTGTTTTCAACAAATAAGCATTATCCAAACCCATGCTAAGTACAAAATTAAAAATCACACGCTTGTAATTTAATTGGGACTTCATGATATTTCTATTCTATCTAATGAAAAAGTTTATATTTTGAATATTATTCCCTTCAATTATTGAATTAAAAGGAAAAAACATCAAAAAATTTGAATTTAATTTCTAGAAATGATTGGTTTTTTTTTTTTTGGTTGAGAGGGATGAAAATGATTGGTTTTTAGAATTACCTATGGGCCACTAAACCCACCCCACAATAAAGAGTAGATAAATAGGGTCAATAAAACTCAATATATATATATATATATAAAACAATAAAAAACATGTAGTTTACTTTATTCCAAAAAATCCTACCCATCACCCAAACTTGCTTTTTTAACCTATCAATCTCTCAACCCATTAAGATCATTTTTGGCCTCTTTATTCCCCCACCTTTGCCTTAGTCGCCTTCCCTTTTCTTCAGATTCTCTCTCTCTCTCTCTCTCACCTTCTTGACTCATCATCTCTCCCTTCTTCCCCTCTTTAAAAGCCTCTCACTTCGATCGGATCCCAATCACACCAACCGCTAGATTCAACCACGATCAAGTCATCCATGACGCTTGGCTCAGGAGGATCCAGTGTCGTGGGTGAGCACCTCAAACCCCCCATCACCGATTTTTCTTTTTTCTTTCTTTCTCTGATCCTTGTTGTTTTCTTCAATTTTTATAGGATTCAGCTTCTGGGTTTCATAGATTTTGGTTATTTATGTGTTTTATAGTGCACAATTGATCATGGGTCCGAGCTCACTTTGTGTTTTTTATTACTTTTTTTGTGTGTAATTTGTCTCCTTTTGGTGATGGGTCTGTGAGGATTTTCAGGTTTTTATTGATCATAGTTTAAGGTTTTTTATTTTTGTTATTGTTTTTTTTCATAAATCTGCTTCTGGGTTGTTTTGTTTATGTTGAATCTAGTTCAGATTTCTTTTATCATGTTTGTATAATTGCAATATAAATTTTTTTTTTTCTAGAAATAAAGATTGTTTTTATGTGTCACACTTGTAAAGAGTGTGATTTTAAGAAGC
Source organism: Quercus suber (assembly GCF_002906115.3). Lineage (NCBI taxonomy): Eukaryota > Viridiplantae > Streptophyta > Magnoliopsida > Fagales > Fagaceae > Quercus > Quercus suber. The sequence goes on along the minus strand of NW_027069774.1, from coordinate 629,953 downwards.
TGTCTGACTGTTTTGGCTGATGTGTACTAAATAATGTCTATTAGCAACCATGCAAGGCTCTGCTGGGAAATTATGATGGTTCTTTCATATTTCTTAATTATTTTTGGGAATTGAATTGGAAAACAAAATAGCAATTTCATTGGATTGATTAGCAATGATAAAAACTTTGAGATGAAGATATGTGGTAACTTGTTGTAGGATCTGGTAATGCTATAATAAACTTATGTTGTAGTTGGTAAAACAATACGAGGCTTAAGAATTAAACAATCCTTGGGCTGCCTTTCTTGAAGTCTGAGCAACCGAGGGAAAGTGTCCTTGACTGTAATAGCAAATTGCTGAATTTTGCTTTGGAGAATATGTACGTTCCTCTGGTTGTTGGGGTCAATCTATTTGTTTCTTTGACTCTTCTTTTTTCCTGGTTGGATACTGTGTGCACAGTGCTCTTGCTTAGTGCTGGCTTTGCTGAATGAAGTTGAATTTAACATAAAACATTTTGACATGTACAATTAACACCAGTTCCTGCAGTTGGGTAATTAAGGGAATTGTTAGTCCCTAACCAATTAGATACACCGTGGATCGAACAAATTGTTCGCTACCTCTATGATATCAAATTGGAAATCCTAGGTTTTGCCTTTTGATACATGAGCGCTGCAAGTACATTTCTATACATGGAAGACATCCTGGGGATGGTTATGTTGATAGAGATGAAAAATTTTGCAATATTGTGAGAACATTGTAAAAGAAGATTTGAAGTTTGCCAGATGTATGAGTATAATTTGAGTTTGGGATACAATCTAATATGTAAGGCTTGAATCTTTGTTTTTGAAAATGGACATGGTTGTTGCTCAGACTGCAGCGTATAGAATCCAATACAAAACTACAAACAGATATCATAAAGTTAAACTATAAATAGATCATGTGCAAAGAAGCTTTATTTGGGTTGACATTGCGGCTGAGTCTTTGCATCATTATTCTTTGTCTTTAGGAAATCCATGGGAGAGTTCAATACTCTAATATCTGAACTTAAACCATGAAATCTCCAATGTTGATTTTGTAAGACTTTGCATTTTTAAGGACCTTCTTGTCTTTTTATTTTACTAATGTTGACTTTGCAACTTTTGACTTTTTGATGTTTGTGTTTCCATGTAGTCCCTCGTAACTTCAGATTGTTGGAGGAACTTGAACGTGGAGAAAAAGGGATTGGAGATGGCACTGTCAGCTATGGAATGGACGATGGAGACGACATCTACATGCGCTCTTGGACTGGAACCATTATTGGTCCTCACAATGTAATTGGATTTTCTTCCCTCTCCCACTCGATGTTGTGTGTGCGCGCTTAAAATACTACAGTAGATGAAAAATTGCATTTGTTTGCTCATTCAAATAGGAATTTCATTTGAAAATATGACTTGTGCTTTTGATGCACTGTGAAGTTAGTCCTCCTTTTGACCATAAGGAAAAGGGTGGTTCTTGAGTTGCTTAATAACTTGGCATGAAGGATGGCCTGTTTCAGGAATTTAGAAATTGCCCTCATTCTAATAAAACTTAATTAAAGCTGAACCAGCAACTTTCTAACCTAAAAACTTAATGCTAAGACTTAATAATAACTAGATTAACCTATGAAAGGTGCCAAGAAGGCCCTGCATCAAAACTTGAACACAATTCTTGAATCTTTTTGGACTTAATCTTGTTTTTCTTTGAATTCCTCTTTACTGTTGGCATCAATCCCCCCTTGTCAGAGAAAACTTGATCTTGAATTTTGAAATGTTGAAGTATATAATTCCTGACCTTTCGAATAGCATCCTTGACATAGGATAAAAAAGCTTGACGTTGAGTGTTCTTTATTTTCTTATTTTCTTTGGTGCTTAAAACTATATTGACTGTTGAACAACCTATCCAATGGGAATTACAAAATCAATAATGGGAATCATTATTGCAAATGATACAGCCTTAACTTGATGCACATATTTAAGCATTGGGACTTGAGTTTTCATCTCTTACGTTTCTTCTTGCATCATACTATCCTCTTTTGTTCTAATCTTGGATTTTTGTAGAATAATATGGCTGAGATGTAACTTACAAAAAAAAAAAAAAAATATGGCTGAGATGTATCTGGCACAATGGTAGGTTGAATAAGCCTTTTTCTTGGCTCTTATGTCCTTCAAAATTCTCTTATTGAAGTATGCTTATGGCCCTTAAAGTTTAAGGTTGTTTTCATTTTGGCCCTTTACGTTTCAAAATTTTCATTTTGATGTTTGACTCTGTTTTCACATTGGCCATACCATCCATTTCCTTAGTAATTTGGTGATACCTGGCATTAAATGGGTGGCATGGCTTAATGGATGTTGCTTACATGGCGCTGAATGGTTAGATTAATAACAAAAATGTATGACAGTGCCAATTTGAAAACAAAGTCGAACCATAATTAAAATTTTGAAATGTAAAGGGCCAAAATGAAAACAACCCCAAACTTTAAGTGCCAAAAGTGTACGTTAGTTCTCATCAAGCAACTAATGAGTTTCCTTCTAGAAAGTTTCCTACATGAATCCTTCAAGTTGTTTTAAATCATCTTCAGGTTGTCTAGAGTTTCAGTTTGCTGATTGGGTTCTTTTGCTTGTTTTTCTGGTTGTCTGGACTTTGTTGCATGCTATTCTGACTCTTGTGCCAGCTGTTTAGAGTTTACTACTTGCTCCTCTAGCTGTTCTACCTTTCTTGCTAGTTGTTTTGATTCAACATCCTGTTATGGCTTTCCAGCTTCCCATTGTGGCACTTAACCCTTTGTTTTGAACTTTCAATTGGCTGCTCCTGTTGTGCAATCCTTCTTGCATGCAGTCTTGGCTATTTAGCATGTAAGCTTGAAAATTATAGATCTCTCCATAAATTTTACAAACAACTCAAATTGAATAGCTACTTCTATAACATGATTTAGATCTTAATATACATGAAAATATCTTTATTAATTTTATATCTTAGCTCATTCTTGAATTGATCAATAGTCATACATTCTACTATACGGACTATAAATAATTCCGTATATTTCCTTGCATAATCAATCACTTGCATGTCACTTTGCTTAAGAGTATATAATTGTTCAAGAAAAGAATCTTGAAGACATAGTGAAAAATTTTCTTCATTAAGAATCGCCTTACCAGTATGCCAAGTCAATCGACATGTATAGGATCTCACATGACATGGAAACATCATTGTGGAAACTGCTCTAATACCAACTTTGATTTAGGACAAAAGCGTAAATGGATTTTGAGGCCAATTTTGGTGTATATATTCAGAATTTAACACAAAATTAGATTTCTTGATTTAAGGGTTTAGGTAATGAAAAGATTGGATCTTGAATATGACAGTGAATAAGGTAAACACTAGGCAATCACACCTAGGCTTTGCTAGCAATCACACTTTGGGTGCTTAGGTGGTGTGTCAGAGCCTAGCCATAGGGTAAGGTTTGAGGTAGACATGAACAAACACTTGTGTGAAACAGCACAACAAATATATTTTATTCAGGCAATTTATATATATATATATATTTTTGGGTTGTCTTTTATTTTTTATTTTTTTTGCATAATTCAATAGATGGGGGTGGGGGTGCTTTGAACCTTGGATGTTCTTCATTACTAAAATTTAAGAATTATTTTTCGTCCTTAAAAATTTATAATGTTATACAGTTTGTCCTTTTGTTAATTTTTTTGTTAGCATATCTATAAAATTATATATTTCAGGGATGAAAATAGTACCTATACTATATTTCAAGAACAAAAGGATATAGTCTAGGTTTATTTATTTTTTGGGTCCTTGAAAAGTCATCTATGATTTACTTTCGCCCTAAAACTAACATTTTAAAGTTTAGGAAGGACGAAACCTAAACATTTTAAAGTTTTAGGAATGAAAATAGAACCTTTTAAACATTAAGGATGAAAATAGAACATTGCTTTTTTTTAGGTATGAATATAATATTTTAGCCTTTTGTTTATAATGTTTTTGGTTTTTTTCTTGGGTGGGAATGGTCTACTATATTTACATAGTGAGGCAAATAGGACTTGTAGCCAATCTTGATAGTTAAAGAGATACTAGACTTCCTCTAGCCTTATTGCTTATATTCTGTGCTTGTTTAGTAGCATTTTATGTTTGTTTGATAGTGTTTCTTCTGCTTTTTCTTGATATGCGATGCTTGCTGGTGTAATAACCTCTCTGTCTATTGGCCAGACTGTGCATGAAGGTCGAATTTATCAGTTGAAGCTCTTTTGTGATAAAGATTACCCAGAGAAGCCCCCAAGTGTGCGCTTTCATTCACGGATCAATATGACTTGTGTTAACCATGAAACTGGAGTGGTAAGTTATAATCCCACTGTGTTCTTTAACTGATCATTTAGTGCTGCTGTGGATTTTTCATAGAATAAATGGTGGGAGACAATTTATGTAGTCTATTCTCTACTTACTATAATTGGTCCTTGTTCCCGTGGCTTATTGTCCAATTGCCACTCTATTTCTATAAAAAAAAAACTAGTCCATTTGAAGTTTGATAATAAGATGGGTGAACTGGGACAGGTGGAACCAAAGAAATTTGGACTTCTTGCAAATTGGCAGAGAGAGTACACCATGGAGGATATACTGACTCAGCTGAAGAAGGAGATGGCGGCCCCACATAACAGAAAGCTGGTCCAGCCCCCAGAAGGCACCTACTTCTAGCTTGCAAAATCATATAGATATCATGGGTGATATTGCATATGCAATATATAGTGTGTAATGCTGTGTTGCTCCTGTTGAAGTGAAGAAAATGCCCTAGAAAGCTCTTGCTATACTACTCTCCAGGGCTTCAACTTTGTTTTGTCATCCTATGTTCTTTTAACTGTGTTGAAAGATGCTGTTTAATTAATGGGATTCATGTGTGTCAAATATTTAAAATACCCTTAACTAGTATCCCAGTTCTACATTAATCAATGTTTGTGAACCTTGTTTTTCTTTTTTCAAGGATGCTTTCTTTTGTTTCTCTGGAAGTATAAGAGGGAAAAACTGAGTGTCATTGTGACTGGCTTCATCAATGGTTGACATTCTCAAAGAACCCAAGTTTCTTGCACCAATGGTTGCAGCACAACATATTTTAGAGTTGTCACTTTGCCAGTTGTAAAATAATTTGTGAAAATTATTGCATATTTTATGTCAATGTTTGGATTCTAGGAAGCATGCATAAAACTGATAAGAGAATTGCACTAGGATCCAGGAATGAAAAATAAGTGGGTTTGGGTTTAATTATGTTAAAATCAATCTGCATCAACCATCTAACATAAACAAATCAAATAAATCGTGTGTTAGGTTCAGGGGACATCCTCTTGTTTTGCATTAGCCTTTTGAAGCAAAAAAGCATATCAATTTGATTAGAAATTTAATTATAAAATGGATGTATGCATCACTTCTCTAATTCTCTTAATACTTTTTTTACATATAACATGTGTATATTATCTACATCCACGAATTTAATGTATATATGAGATTGATGTCGTTCCTTACATGAGAAATCTTCTTTAAGCTGACACGATTCAATTTCAAATTTTCAATTTGTTGAGGTTTTGATTTGTTTACAACGCTAACATTTTATATAGATGAATTATAATATCATTTTTCAATGGACAGTGAAGACAAGAAAATGCATATTAAAGGGATTCGAGCTTTAGTTTTGGATGTGGATGTAGATTCGAGCTTTAATTCTGGATGGGCTTGCAACCTAACAATTTTGGATGTGCACGCAATCTACCAACACGATGAATCTAAATCCAATCCAATCCAACCCAACATCTTTAGTTGGTTTTTTATGGAAAAATATATGGGTTTTTTTATTATTGGATTTTGAGATTTAGTTTAAATTTGTGGATTTGATTTATTTTGGTATTTTATTTTTAAGACTTAATTTTGATGAAGTTAGGATTGTATTCATTTATTGAATAACAAAGTTAAATAATTACATAAAATTTCAATAATTTTAGTACGTCTGATCTTTACTAGTTGGGTTGTTTTTTGCATAGTTATCAAAACTGTATTGAAGGTTGACAAGGATTGGTTCACCAATTGAACCGTAAGTTTATTAATTAATTAAATAATTTATTTTATGATTATAAAAAGAAACAAAAATAAAATAGAAATACTCTATTTAACTTTTTAGTAGGACAAATTTTGACCATTTTAGAGTTTAGAAGTTCTTTCAATTTTTTTTTTTATTTGAAGTTCATCATTTTATCCGTAGATCTTTTCTATAGTTATATCACTATCTCTTTATCTCTTTCTATCTCAACACTATCACGTTGTCACTTTAATCTCAACTCTCATATCACGGACTAACAACTCTTCTACAACACAACTCTTACTTTATCTCTTTAGTCTTTATAGCATTATGTCTTTATCAGTTTATCTTTTTAATCTTTAGTAGTTCAGTGATTCAATTCAGAGTCAAAGTTTCAGTGACTTCAATTTAATTTTCTTTCACAGTTTCAAATGGTATTTTTTTCTTTTATCCACGGGTCAAGAAGATTAATCCGTGCACATCCGGTATTTTACACCAAACCATTCCGAATAACACTTTGGTTCAGAATTTTACCGATGGTTGAGTAGGGATTTAATAACACTAAGTTTTTCAAACCATCCTGCAAGTTGGGTGAAGATGATTTTGGAACTGTCATGTATTGGGATGAGGTTAAGAGTTTTTTCAAAAATAGAAAATCGAATCTGATTGAAAAATTCAGAATCTGCACCCTTGGACTCTTGGACCAGTACAACAATACACATAAGAAATTCAGAAATTGAAGAGTTAAAAAAGAAAAGAAAAAAAAGAAAAAGAGAGAGTAATTTTGATATATAAAAAAAAAAAAAAAAAATCAGAAATAATAGATGTGTACATGTAAATTGTATTGTGAACAAGGGGGGATGAATCTCTCAATCTAAAAATGACACGTTTAAAAGGGGTGACCAAACCTTTTGCTTTCGAGTTGTAACAGTTGTTGCTAGTTGCTTCTGTTCGGCCCCAATTTTCCGTCTTTGAATTGATTTGTTGCTTCCAAAACTAACGAATCAGTGACAGTAACGGCTTAAACATGTTGCCCAATTATCTATTTTCATCATATTCAAAACGCTTACTACCCTCTTTCATGCACACTTCGCACGCTCTTCACGCTGGCGCCTGCAAAGCTGACTGAGTGCCGGCTCATTTTTTATTTTATTTTATTTTTTTATCTTCTCTGTTTGGACTTAGGATTATTCATTCATAATTCATAAGGTAGGTCAAAGTCAAGCCCTTTAACATATGGTTAATGGTCCTCCTAAATTTATGGGTTGGGTTGGTGGATTCTAGTCAATTTGATAAGGATTGTTTTTTCTATTTAAAAAAAAAAAAAAAAAAAAAGTCTTAGCGTGATGAAAAAAAATAAAAAATAAAAATTTCATGTCATATATATTCTCTTAATTAAAAGTGATTAATTTTTAAAATTAAGGAAGTTAATAAGTTATAGATATTAGGATACAGTTAACATCTCTGAGATTTGAGTTAATGTCAATTAGGTCAGAGGCATTTAAAAACCGACCAACTTGGTTTCTAAATCGATACAACTTATACGTTTTTATGTTTTCTTTAACTGTAATTAGTGACTAAGTTGGTTAGTTTTAAAATGTCTTAGACTTGATTGATAGTAGACCAAAACCCAAGGGTGTTGACTCTGTGATATTTCTTTGATATATGAAACTATTTTTGTGTTTTATTTTTTGTGACATATACCTCTCTTGCGATTTGCTTTAATTTGCTTTAAGAGGTATTCATCTCCGTTGTGGTTTGTGGTTTGCTTTGCGAGACATTTTTTGGTAATTTTAAGCGGAATTTGATGACTTTGGCAAGTGCCAATAAGACCCATAGGGAAAGAATTAAAGAAAAAAAATTGTTCTATACTAAAGCTTATGCCTTGCAAACACACACAAACCTAAATGAGGATTTCGGAAGAATCTTAATGAGAGAATCATAAATGTGAGGTTAGAATGATTATTTCTTCATGTTGGAACCTACCATATCATCAAATTTTGCTAAAGTTAGTGAGATTACCTTATAAGCAAACCACAAGGGATAATAAAGGAAATCACAAGGGAAGTAGGTGTCACAAAATACATCACAGTATAGTTCCATTTTTATGGGTACACCACAGGGGTTGGTATGTGTAATTTACCTTAAAATTAATTAACTAAATATTTGTCATAATTAGTAATATACAAAATTGAATATATATATGTGTGTGTATATATATACACATATATACACATATATATGATACAAAATGCATATGCATATACATTTCATTTGATTCAATATCTAAAGCAAAAAAAAAAAAAGTAGATGTTACAAACATGGTAACACAAAAATGTATATTGACATACATACAAGTATATTCATTCTAATTTAGTAGCATACTAATGTTATCCTAATATTATTTTAAATAGTATTGTAAGGACCAGATTTAAATTCTTAGCCTAAAAGGTAGATGGACTTAGACTCAAAAAGCCCAAAACAATGAATTTATAGAGAATGGGTTGAAAAATTGGGCTTTAGTGAATTAGACAACAAATAAGGTAGATCTTGATGACAAAGGAATGAAGATAAACAAGTTTAAACTAAAGAAAAATGTCATCGACAAAGTTCGAGGAGAATGATTTTTATATATTTCTTTCAGGTTTAATTACAAAGTCAGTTCTTGAAGCTACAATATTTTTCTCTTTGTTTTCCGATCCCTTTGTCTCATTACTTCCTTCTCCTTTTATACTCTCTTCCCCTTTCATCTTTACCCTTCATGTGCAGACTAGATGGTTGGTGTTTGATACTTGTTCCATCCGCACCTTTCTAAAGTCTTTATGTAGTAGCTGTAAGGCTGAAAATCATTGTTTAGATATCACCTTCACATTTATGCAGCCAGAGAGTTAGCTGCAGAGTATTTAATGTGGTGGTAGCAGGCTAGCAGCTTTCTCCTTAGATATTTTAAGACTTCCCTTTGTCTTTTGTTTCTGCAACGCTTACCGATACTAGCAGAACTTCCTGGAACATTCCCCTGAACGGCAGTCCACCTCTACGGACCTCGACTTTGGTTAGTCGAGAAGACATTCATTCTTGGCCCAAACTTTTGGCCCATTATGATCAAAACTAACTTCTTCATTTACTGACATGAGCTCACTTGTCAATGTTTACTACTCCTCGGACGAACTCTCATCATCAGCTTGTGCGTTAAGCCCACTATCTACATAGATAATGAGCTCCTAGCCCAATACCCCTACAAGTATTATTAAAAATCAATTAATTAAGCATTTGACAAATAAAAAATTTAAAGATTATAATAAAATACGTAAACGTTGATATTTAATATAAATAAAAAAACTAAGTTGTAACTCGTGTTTATGCACTTAAACATTCAACAGTAGTGATGATAAGGTGGCCATCTTGTTAAATATTATGAATGAATTACTAGGCACCAAAGTTAAGAAAATAGAATTGGATAAGTGACACAAAATTAGACAATAGTAATACACTAATTTGAATTCTAATTGTACTTCAATTTTAATGAAGTATATGACATGGAACGAAAATTATTTGATTTTGAGAATTTTATTTTTGTATGTAATTATACATTTTATCAAAATTAACAGTATATTGTTGACAACAATGTTCAAGTTCTATAAAGTTGATTTTTTTTTTCCAGTATATAAATATAAGAGAAAAGCGTTTTATTTATACTTTGTTAAGAGTTTTATAATTCAGTAAAATTATTTATTTTTGTTTATAAGAAAAACCATGGTTAATTCCTATTTTTATTATTGCAACTATCAAATTATAATATAAAAAAACATATTACATAGTTTTTGTAGGGACCGAATTTGAGCATTTCTACTGTTGAGAGAGTGGACTCAAGCCCCGTTGACCAATTACAAAGAATTTGTAGAGAGCGGGTTCAAGAACTAGGCCCTAGCAGACGAACAACGCCCAATGTAGAATTCCCCCTCCGTTGAAGGCAGGCGCACTAGGGTTATCCTCCAAGGTCACTCCTCGGCACCGATCCGAGGAGCTTCACAGTGGTCTCCCCAACATTTATCTGTTTCTTCCCCTTATATAGCCCTTTTCCTCACAATCTCTTTCTTCCACCTGTTGATCATCCACGCCCCTCTCTTCTGACCGTCCGTCCCATCAACTGCTTTACCAGTACTCATGTGAGTTGTAGCAACCAAGGCCGCCTTGTCCAGAAGTCACATCCCCATTAGTGTGGCCAGAGGGTTAGGTGAGCGCATTTAGGGTACGTTTGGTACACTGAATGAAGATTACGACAGGAATTGTAATCTTTATTACTAGTAATAAAGTGTGTTGTAATGTAATAACTAAACATATTCATTAGTTTGGTTGTAACTTATAACATTAGAATGAAACTTAACATTTATTTTAGGAAATATCTTACTCATACAATTATATCTCCTTAAAATTTGTTATTTTTAAATTTAAGAGAGATATGTGCTATTTTTTATGATTTTTTTTTTTAATAATTGTTAGATGTATATGGAAAGTTTGTTTATTTTGAAATATATTAAGTATAAAAATTATTGCACTTATTAAGGAATAACTAATACCACCTTTTAAAGAGGAATATTTATTCCTCATTTTGCAGAATAGCTATTCATAAGGAATGACTATTCCTTGTAATAAAAACATAACCAAACTAAAGAATAACTAAATCATAGGAATAACTATTACATTACAACGCCTATTACAGTCAATCAAACATGTCCTTAGTGGGAAGGTGACAACCTATCCTGGGCTTGCTCCCCCACTTAATGTTGGCCTCGGTCCTCTGAGGACAGGGTCATCCTCAGCGAGGCTCCGAGCAACTCAGTACTTCATACTTCGTTCTCGGGCGCTCCTTCTTTCTCAGCATGGGCCTTGGGCTGGATGTAAAGTGGACCGGGGTTATCAAGTTCTCAGATCCCACAGTTTTAATTATAATAAAATATTTTTTATTTCGTAGTCCAAATTGGAAGAATATGGAATAGAACCCGAACTTTATTCTCCATTTGAATTTTGAATAAGCATGTATGCTCACCTTCTGGTGACAAATAAGCAAATCTACGTTTCCTACTTTTTCTAGAAACTTTAACTTGAAGCTAGTAACTTGAAGCTGGTCACAATACGCACGGCACGGCGACAATATTTGGGCGCGTTTGTTTCATACGTACTAACGTCTTTTTAATCATCAATTTGCTGAGTTTGCATAAACAACAAAAAATAAAGCTACTTTTTTTTCTTCAATTTCAACCTCTGCTTTCGTTTATTCCAAGATTTCTTGCTAATATATGTTCAATTAATTTAAAATTTAAACTTTGTCATCCATTATAATGGACCCATCAATCCTGATTCCAAACTTATTGAATTAATAAAAAAAGAAATTATACCTCTAAAGTTTGTGAGTGTTTGAGTTCTACACCATAAACTACTGCGCATTCTTGATGTAGTGGTTATTCCACAAGTATAAATACTTATGAGGTGTAAAGAGTATGGGTCGGGATTCAAATCTTTAAGATAAAACTTTACACACATATACACTTAGATTAAGTTAGAATATAAATTTTATCTTGTATTAAAAAAAAAAAAAAATCTACACCATGAAGGTTGCTTCTAGGATTAGAGTTTAAATTTAGTTTATTTTACTATTTAGTTTATTTTTACTATTATTTATATGTCATACTGTATTATTTCACTAGTTTTTATTTTTTATCTACAATACTTTTAGTAAAAAATTTTCAGTTTCAGATAAATAAGCTGTTTTCAAACGGACTCATCAGAATTTGGATTTATACTCTAAATTCAGGAAGTAAAATCTAAACACCTCAAAATTTTAGCGATTCCAAGTTTTAAAATTTTAAGATGTAAAATTTAAACGCCCTGAACCTTCGTTGTAATTACCCTAAATTTCTTTTTTAAGTATAGTTTTAAGGTTTTCTCTTTCAGCCAACAGAAACCAAGTCTATGCAAGAGAAACCAAATACGACCAATTAGTCAAAAACACAACAAGTCTCGATGACAAGGGACAAGCAAAGCCAGCCAGTAAAACTTATCTGTATTTCCACCCCATCACGTCATCTCCACAACAAATTGTGGACCCCACCACCAACTACCTTCATAATAATTTTTCACTAAAAAAATTAAAAAAAAAAAATTATATAAAACCGCCTCGCAGAAAACCTCAACGGTACAACTTTCCTAATATAACCAAAAATAATAATAATTTAGAATTGCTTTCAATTTTCAACCGACTATATAATATATATAATCCCACGTCTCTCACTCTCTCAATAAAATAAAACTGCTCCTCTCTCTTTTAAACCCTAGCCGTACAATAGTTGTAGAAACTTTTATTTTCTTCTTCTTTGTTTGATTTTAAAATTCTCTTACCATTACAGAGATCCAGATCCGACCCGATTTGGGAGACCCGGAACAATGTGTTTTGCGAAACCAGAGATTCAGCCTCATAGACCCGTGGTGATAAGATCGGTATGGTCGCATAATCTCGAATCGGAGTTCGGTCTGATCCGATCCGTTATAGATTCGTACCCGTTGATCGCGATGGATACGGAGTTTCCCGGAGTCGTGGTTCGAACGCCGAATAACGGGTCCGATTCAGACGACGGGCCGGGTTTCCAGCTCCGGCAGCCGGACCGGCACTACGTGGTGTTGAAGGCGAACGTGGACCGGTTGAATCTGATCCAGATCGGGCTTACGCTGTCGGATTCGGAGGGGAATTTGCCGGATCTAGGGACCGACGAGCTTTACATATGGGAGTTCAACTTCAACGACTTCGACGTGGCGCGTGACGCCCACGCGCACGACTCGGTCGAGTTGCTGAGGCGCCAGGGGATCGACTTCGAGCGGAATCGCGAGTTTGGCGTTGAGTCGACCCGGTTCGCCGAGTTGATGATGTCGTCGGGGCTCGTGTGCAACGACCTCGTCGAGTGGGTAACCTTTCACAGCGCGTATGACTTCGGATACCTGGTCAAGGTGCTGACTCAGCGAGTCTTGCCGAGCGAGTTGCGCGAGTTCCTCGAACTCGTCCGAGTCTTCTTTGGTGCTAGGGTTTACGACGTGAAACACTTGATGCGGTACTGTGCGAGTCTCTACGGTGGGCTGGACCGGGTATCCCAGGCCCTTAATGTGGGTCGGGTCATCGGGAAGAGTCACCAGGCCGGGTCGGATAGTTTGCTGACCCTACATGCGTTTCAGAAGATCACCAAAGATTACTTCGGCAAAGTCAATCCGATTGAAAAGTATGCTGGTGTTCTGTATGGATTAGATATTTCCGATCTTTAGTGAAATCTATAGCTTGTAGATTTCTGCTTTTGTTTTTCGTTTGAAAAGTAAATCTTGTATACATTTGATTTGGGTCGTTAATCAATTTTCTATATTTATCATAGTTTGCTATCTTTAATTTATAATTTGTTTTTCTTTCAATTCTCTAATTTTGGATTTGGGTAATTGGGTTTTACTCAATTTTTGTTTTTATTTCTAAGTTAATGAGAAACAAGAATTTGGGGGTATAAATTGTGGAGTTTGGTAGTTCTAGGATTCGTAAGTAGTGTTTGTTTGGAGTTGGAATTTTGGGAGATGTTATGGATTTGAGTGGAATGGCTTGGATTGTGGTTTGGTGAAAGAAAGCTGACAGAAAATTCACAGGGGATCTTGAATTGTTGAAAGAATTGGCTTTGAGTTGTGGTTTGGACTTTGGGTTTGGTGTCTGTGTTTTTCTTTAGTGAAAGAATGGAAATTTTGTAAAGAAATTTTGGTGTGTTTTCTTGAAAGAGGGGGGATATTGGCTACCAATTATTGATGCTGAGGTTGAAGGTGGAGTCTTGTTTTGCGCGTGGAGTGAATAGAAAAATGGAAGTTACTATGCATGCTAATTTGAGAGGGTGTGTAAATTCTTCAGGTTGGTATTGGCTTTGCATTATTTCAGTTGAAATTTCTGAAGGTTGAGGTTGGTGTTTATAATAGGAAAAAAATTAATGCTGAAGGTAAGTCTTTGCCACAGATTGGAAGTACTGAAGAACTTATATATTTTTCAACAGAAGCTATTTCTTAGTTCAAGGGGTGGATTGGTACGCTGGAATGGTGATTTTGCAAGGCATTGGAACCAATTTTTCCAGGAGTATAAGGTGATGAAATGGAATAACTATTCCTATTCGTTTGTTTGGTGTTAACATTGTACTAGAATTCTGAATAGGTATTCCGTTTCCTCTCTTTTGACCTCTTCATGTTATCCTCGTTGAACTTGATCTATCTGTTGATCTCACCATAAAGGAAGATTGTACCACCATTGGATCTCTATAACCTTGTACTGGCGGTCTACAAACCATACATGTCCATACTTATACTAGCGTTGCTGTCAGGAGGTCTTGTAACACTGGTATTGCTCTCTTTGGCATTGTTGATGGAGTCAATATCACCATCTCTATTGTTCAACTGGTGACGACTCTCTGAAATCAGAGGTTCTGGCATTGACTGTGACTAAGTTGAGAATATTGGCAGCTTATTGTTGAATGTCATTGGTGACGAAGGGTTAGACCATAAGTTGGTCTGAAAGGGAATGTTCTGGGTGTTGATAAAGAGGTTTTGTTGGCTGTTGGTCTTTGGAGTATGGGGAAATTGTGTGTGTGTGTGTGTGAGAGAGAGAGAGAGAGAGAGGGAGAGAGGGAGAGACCTGAGCATGAGTAGGAATAACAATTCTTCAGTTTAACGGATAGCTATTCCTTGTGATTAAAATGCAACTGGATAATTGAATAGCTGTTCCTCGTAATTAATATGCAATTGGTTTATTGAATAGCAGTTCCTTTAATCAAAATGCAATCAGATAATTGAATAGCTATACAAAAGAAATAATTATTCCATTACGGATTCTTTTCCTATGTAGCAGATGTGCTCTAAGAAAAGATGAATCTTGGACTGGTGCATATTGCCCAAGCTACTTTTTTTTAATGAACAGGGAATTTAATTATTTAATTTGATGTCCATTGTTTATAGCATTGTCGGAATTTGTTCAATGCGAGTTGGATGTTTTGTAATAAGAGCTGGTCCTTGTGGCAACTTCAATATGGGGTTCTTATGTAGTTCTGTGTGTGGAATCTATGGTCGGGCAGTTGCTGTTTGTGCTTCACTGGGGAGATAAGGGCCAGTTTTTGAATTGAGTTGTGCAACTGTTCATGATCAATGTGGTAAATACAAATGGCATGACGACTGGTCTTCAAAGTTCAAAACTATTGAACATAGGTCTCTTTTTTGTTTAATAATGACTAAACTAGTTCCTTCAATCATTTTTATGACAGCTGTGTTATAATGGTGATGCATTCATAATAGGAATTGTTATCCAGGAACATCAGGTAATGGTATTAGGACAAGTTGGCCTTACTCAGGTATGGGGTTGCATTTCACAGGTAAGTACTTCAAATTTGACTAGTATTTTTCTGTTACTAGCAAATTTTCTTTCTGAATATGGTGCTGTTGGTATGAGAAGCTTAATTATGTTATAAATAAATGTCACCGGCAGAAAAGTTATATTTTTGTCTATACTGTGAGTCTTGGATGCATATTCCTAGAAAGAAAATCATCACTTACTGACCATTTATTTGTAAAATTAATGACCATTAACTTTACATTTAGGTGTTTATATAATTGTATTTCTCACTTGATTCTTAATGACTGTAGTTTTTGCATGGTTTGTGTAGAAGCCATCTCCTTTAGTAAATTATATGCTGATATGCCTATGCTTGTTGCAGGGGAAAGTTAGCTATAAAGATCACTGTGAAGTACTTCATATTATTTTGTATTCATATATTCGACTCTAGATAGTTGGGACAAATTCTTCGAGTTTACTTGTGTGGCTCTTGTTATGATATCATCATTGAACCAAGAATTGCTCCAAGTCATAGCCTAACTTTTTAATTTTAACTTGTTAAGGTATCTTTGGTTCACTGTCCTTTTGTTTTATCAATAGAAATTTGAAATGAAATCTACTAGAGAGGCTCTTATGTAGCCAAAGCTGGCAAGATTTAAGCTTTTGTGGATGAAAGTAGCTGCGTTATATGCTCATCACCAATACATTGCAGGATTCATCATGACAAGAGCTTTCTGCCTTCATTAAGACAATAGGAAATAGGGGAGAAATAAGAACTGCAATCTGCCCTTAGTTGTTCAAGTAATCTCATTTTTTAAAAAAAAATTCTCATGCTGGACAATTGGTAAAGAAGAGTCTATGCTCATGCCCAGGAGCATAGTTTTCCCCAAATTCTAGAAGTTGGAGGGCTATGCTATTGAAAGATGCAACATATACTTTTATGTTGATAAAGAAGAGTTGTTATGCATGTCTTACGACACTCACATTATACGATCAGAGGGAAATTTGCCATCAACATTGACTTTCTTGTTCATGTATGAAGTTAAGAACCCCCCCCCCCCCCCCCCCAAAAAAATAAATTAAAAAAAATCCATTTTTACATGCTTTACTTTCCTTAGTTCAAATGGTACCTTAAGTTATTAAATGTCATTGTACTTTTAAGAGGATGCTTTGGAAGAGTGCTGTTTTTGTGAATGAAATTGAAGGTATTGTAGACGAAGTAAGATGAAACTTGACTTGTGATCTTCCTCAGTTTTAAGTAATTTCTATTCTCTTATTAGTGTTAATTATTATTGGTTTGAAGTGTTTGTGAACACCATTGCTGACTGGCAAGCTTAAACAAGGTTCTCTACTCATTATAAATAGTCTCTAATATTCTCTGGAACTAAAGCTTTCTTGAAGAGATAAATTCATAATCAATTGTCTCTGTTAATACTTTATCCCAAAAAGATAAGAAGTCTTGGAATAATTTNGTGTAACCTTATAATGGTTCAGATTCTTGGAAGTTTTTTGGCAGACAAAGGAATTATAGGATTCTAGTTGGTTGGCACTGGCAGTTGAGAAAATTATGGTTATGTTATCTATTGTCAGCCAAGCTCATAGTTTTCGTATTTGTTACATTCATGGAGACATCAGTAACAGTTAGTCCTTAAAATGTAACCAACTCAGTTCACTGTTATTTTGCCATATTGTCATGCATCTGTTGTACCATAATTATTTCTGTTTGTGTTAGGGGATTTGGATTGATTGCTCTTATTAGTTATTAGAGCATCTCCAACAGGTTGGGTATCTGGGTATATTAGCTAAAATTTGGAGAATTTGTGCACTGTTTATGCTCCAGCAGATTCGGTAAACCTGGATTTTTTTCTGGCTCATGAACAGTAGCCATCAAGTCTGATGGGCTACTGTTCATTCTTCAAATTCTTTTTTTCTATTATAGGTGTTGAATAAAAAAATGTTAGAAGATGTGTAGTTGTTAAAAAAGAATAAATATGAATGAAGAAATAATATTTAAATGAAAGATAAGAAGTCTTGGAATAATTTTTCCACTTGACTAAATAGGTGGCACAGTTTACATTGGCTAATATGCTCTGGTTTATAATTCTTTGTTGGCCACAATCAAATAGGAATATAGGATCTTGTTAGCCATCTTGAAATTCGATTTTGTGAAGTAGAATTGGAAGTCGTGGATATATTTGGTTTAGCTTTCAGTATTGCAATGAGCGAGGGAATGCTTTGTCTCTGATTGCTTGGTCAAATGGTGCAGAAGGGACTGGAGTCTGGCATCCTTACTATATTAATGTTAAATTTCTATATGAACCTTTAGTTTTTGAGAGATTTTGAATATTGTGTACAATATTGGTTAGCTTTTTCTAGTTGCATGGATTGGCAAATGCCTAGGCTGCTTTTCTTGCCTAATTGATGTTGGATTGGGGACACTCATTCCCCTCCAGTACATTAGCCTGTCTTGGTGAGTCTGGTCATTCTTATTGCACATGGGATGCCTGTACCTTTTGTTCTCTTTACCAACCTTCTTATTTCTTCCTAATAAATAATCAATTAAGAAAAGCAAATCATCTTCTTGCTGTCATACACAAAAAGAATGCCTGATATTGGTTTTTTGATGCTTTTAAGACGGGTTTTGAATCCTCTCAGTTTCTTTTTAATCAATAAGGGTTAATGGGCTCCAGGTACTATTTATGGCTCAATCTTTTTCTTTTGTTCTCCACCCCTAGGGACGGTAGTGGATCAGATTTAACAGGTTCTCTGACGTGACCCAACCCTAATAGGATGGGTTTGAAATTTTTTTAATTGTATATGGGATAGGTTTAGGTTCAAACTTTTAAACCTGACCAGGTTTGATAAGGGTTTGAGTTTTATACAATAGGACTCGAATCTGACTTGAATATCCATTTCGCTTTTTAAAATACCTTTATTATTAATTTATTGTAAAAAAAAGGATTTCTGTACTAAAAGTAGGGGTGTGTAGAAAATCTGCCAAACCCGACCTGACCTGATCTGCCGGGTTGGATCGGTATTTAGGGCTTGGTGGGTTGGGTTACATTTTTTTTTAATAGCGGATCGGGTTGAGTTTGGGTCATAAAATTACAAATCTGCCAAACTCAACCCGACCCACTCATATTTTAATATATGTTTAAAATATATTATATATTTAATAAATTAAAAAAAAAAAACCAACTGTAAAAGGGTTAATGGGCTCCAGGTACTATTTATGGCTCAATCTTTTTCTTTTGTTGTCCACCCCTAGGGACGGTAGTGGTCCAGTGGATCAGATTTAACAGTTTCTCTGACGTGACCCAACCCTAATAGGATGGGTTTGAAATTTTTTTAATTGTATATGGGATAGGTTTAGGTTCAAACTTTTAAACCTGACCAGGTTTGATAAGGGTTTGAGTTTTATACAATAGGACTCGAATCTGACTTGAATATCCATTTCGCTTTTTAAAATACCTTTATTATTAATTTATTGTAAAAAAAGGATTTCTGTACTAAAAGTAGGGGTACGTAGAAAATCTGCCAAACCCGACCTGACCTGATTTGCCGGGTTGGATCGGTATTTAGGGCTTGGTGGGTTGGGTTGGGTTGGGTTACATTTTTTTTTTAATAGTGGATCGGGTTGAGTTTGGGTCATAAAATTATAAATCTGCCAAACTCAACTCGACCCACCCATATTTTAATATATGTTTAAAATATATTATATATTTAATAAATTAAAAAAAAAACCAACTGTAAAGCATTTCCTCGGTTCCCACTATCATATATAATATAAAATCCTATTAGTTCTTTTAATATATATTTAAATATATTATATAATTAATAAAAAAATTTTAAAAATTTTAGATATATTTTGTTTATAATTGAGTTAGGAACTCATGTATATTTTGTTTATAAGTGAATTAGGATACTAATTCATTTATATTTTATTTATCAACTTAGTTGGATACTTAAAACATATTTTGTTTACAACTAAGTTGGAATATTAATTTACATATTAATATATATTTTGTTTATCAACTTAGGTGGCAAGTGTGATATTTTTTTTCTGCTCAATTTAATAATAATAGTAATAAAAAAAATTGTCTAACCCATGGGTTCAACTCGACCCAACCCAATTCATGTGGGTTGGGTTGGACTTATGTGATGGGTTGAATTTTTTTTTGATCCACCATGATGGGTTAGGTAAAAAAATCCCCTCAACCTGACCTAACCCGACCTATGCACACTCCTAATTAAAAGTATGTGTCCTTTTTCTTTAAAAAATCTATAGAAGACCTAGGTTTTTTTTTTTTTTTTAATATATATTGGTCTCTGTGTGTGTGACAAACTTAAGAATTTGGCTGAGAAGGTTAAACTGTTAGTAAATTTTGGTTTACTTGATTGTGTGTGTGTGTGTGTTTTTTTTCCTCTTTATTTTTTGATAACCATTTAATTTTGCACTTTTATTAATTGTATTAGGTGTTTAGACAATATCCAAATATGTTGGGAACATGTGAAGTACAAAAAAGTATTTTGTATCAAATGATATCATGTCAGCGGTATCAAAATTCAATAAATGAGAGATGTTTATAAAAAAAAAAAACCTACCCCAAAGACATGTTAGTGGGTTTTGATACCATGTCAACGGTATCAAAATTCAATAAATGAGAAATGTGTATAAAAATAACTACCTCAAAGAAATGTTAGTAAAGTAGTTATTTTTTGCTGACATGTCTCACATTAATTAAATTTTGATACCGTAACATGGTATCATTTGATACCAAATGCTTTCTCGTGAAGCACAGCATAAGAGCACTCTCTTGAGCAATATGTCCACAATCACGCATGAATCCAATTCTAACTTCTCCTCGTCCACCTAGCCTTACCCTCAGCTATAGTATTTGATTATGCTATGTATTAGATGATAAATATTATTTAATTTGATGGTAAAATGCTGATTAATGCTTGAATTTGGTCAAATAATTTTTTAGATGTTCAATTTAGGGTCAGTACAACGTGTTCAACTTTACTCATGGCAAGATAAACTAGTGGGTTTGGATATTTTAAATACAAAAGGATTTTTTTGGGATAAAATGAGAGATGTTTATAAAAAAAAAAAAAAAACTACCCCAAAGACATGTTAGTGGGTTTTGATACCATGTCAGCGGTATCAAAATTCAATAAATGAGAAATGTGTATAAAAATAACTACCCCAAAGAAATGTTAGTAAGGTAGTTATTTTTTGCTAACACGTCTCACATTAATTAAATTTTGATACCGTAACATGGTATCATTTGATACCAAATGCTTTTTCGTGAAGCACAGCATAAGAACACTCTCTTGAGCAATATGTCCACAATCACGCATGAATCCAATTCTAACTTCTCCTCGTCCACCTAGCCTTACCCTCAGCTATAGTATTTGATTATGCTATGTATTAGATGATAAATATTATTTAATTTGGTGGTAAAATGCTGATTAATGCTTGAATTTGGTCAAATAATTTTTTAGATGTTCAATTTAGGGTCAGTACAACGTGTTCAACTTTACTCATGGCAAGATAAACTAGTGGGTTTGGATATTTTAAATACAAAAGGATTTTTTTGGGATAGATTTTGAAAATTTTAATAGGGTTTAGGACAAGTTTGGGATCTGAAAATTTAACAGGTTTGGGTTTGAGAAGGCTTTCTCCATCCCAAACTCGACTTACTATTTCAAAACACATTTTTTTGGCCCCTTATCAAATGGTCTCAGAACCATTCGATAGAGCAACAAATGTTGCGCTAGACTTGTAGTCTTCCTCTATTACCTGTACATCTTCTGCATCTGACCATTTTGTCTTGCATTCAATGCATTACACTACCATTTCTGCTAGTGTTATTTTTTATTTTCTTTTGTAATGTAAATTTGACCCTGTAAGTATTGGGTTTAGAATCTGTATAGTATTCGGTCTTTCAGCTTGACCTCTATGTTGGCTCTGAGATGTGTATATATTTGTGTTGAGGGAGATGGGGTGGGGTGTTAAAATGATTCATGCTAATGAACCAAAATGACTTCCAGTGAGATGCATGCTTGTTATTTAGCACACAGATTCCTTAAGGGTGTCAAGGTAATCCGTTTCTTCCCAGCAACTGCTGATCATTGTATCTGAAAATCATATAGTTTTGCTTAGGGATGTTCATAATGCGACCGTAATTAGTGACCAGTATCTGTTTTAGCATGACTCTTCTGAGTTATGAATTATTTGCTTTTTAGTTTTAATTTGGTTTCAGAGTCTTCCTTGTGTGTTTATGGGCATATGTGTTATGGTATGAAGAAAGTTTGGTGACTGGTGTTGCTCATGCCTATGAGGTCCCTGATATGGAAACAGTGGCTAAAAGATTTGCCGACCTACTCTTATTATTTGAGTCATGGTCAATGCAACTGGTGGGTTGGTCCTAGTTCTATCCAGATACGTTATACAGAAAGTCTGACAGCTGGTGTGAGGTTTCATCAGCTTAGGCTGACATGTATCTGAACAACTGTTCACTTGAGTTGATATATGGTCAATTTTTTGACGTTGTTATTAACAGTATGAATTGCCCCATACCATCACAATGTTTGGATGATAACTCATACTGCGAATTGTCTCCCAGGTGTTTTAGGTATTTTATTGAGAAGTGCTATGTGTACAATATTTTTTATCGATACTTTTACAATAATTTTTTTTGAGATGAAGCGATAATAGGCTTTATGTAATTAATGTCACTCTGTATAACGGGAAAGAGGAAAGAAGGGCATTTTTCTAACCAAACAATAGAATCTTCATTCTCTTTTATAACAAATCTTAAGTGACAAGTTGTTATTAGTTGTTATAAGTAGACAAAAAAATAATTTAAGTTATAGATTCAAATTAGAATTAATTATATTTTATTACTTATAATTTGTTGTAAAAATATCGTAGACGTCGGTCGCACTTCTCTATTTAATTTGAAATTTTGATTGTTAGGTATGATTTAACACTTGTAATCATTTGGTCGAACTCTGAATTGTTCATGAGATTCAGAATAATTAACAACAATCGCTGAAACGATACGGTAGAAAACAAAGAAACAAAGAGAATGAACACTGTCCAGATGACAAAATCTAGTTCGATTACATTGGGTAGATTTGGTTGGTTTAGAGCTATAAATGAGATAAGTTGGATTGAAGGTATTTTTAATTTTAAAAAATGGGTCCGGTTGAAAAATACTTCCCCCCTTATATTTTGAATGAAAATAATCCTAGTTGAATTGCATAACATGCCGTTGGAGCATTTAATCCAGAAAAAGATATACCATAGATGAATGAATGAATGAATGAAGTGAGACTTTATTGAAGCCCACCAGCATCATAACGGTCATATCCTTAATTTTGCAAGATTTTAAATGTTTGGCAGAGAGAACCAAGTGAATCACAACAATGTCTCCGTATGAATGCTTAAAAGTCGAAGCAAGACAAGAACATTTACATGTTTTTTGGGGGTGTAATGTCCATCCCCCCATATCCAAATCCAATGATCAATCTCAAATTAGTGAAATTACCAACCAACCAGGCTAGGTGGGTATGAATTAATGGGGTTCGCGAGGGAATACAAGATCCAATGATGATCTTGAGTTTTCTACATTTTTGTGGATAAAGCGTGCTCTTAAGAATACTACAAATTTTATAATACAAAGATTTTAAATTGACGTGTCTTCAATCACTACAAAAGAATTTAAACATTCATATATGAGTTTTGTTAGTAAGTGTGCGTAAATATACATGTTAAGAAAGAATTTAATGGGTTTCATTATACTAAAAAGCAACTAAAACAAATAAACAAATACTTCTTTAACTAAATATTACGTGACTCCTAAAAAAATTGGTCAATTATAATAAAAAACTCAACCTTAACCAAATACACAGAAGTAATCCTTAATACTTTGTCCCAAAAAAAATAAAAAATCCTTAATACTTTGTCCCAAAAAAAATAAAAAAGTACTCTTTAAATTGAGCCATTTCGTTATCAAACCGACCAGTCATATCTATTGCTACACAAATTCAAAAAGTTTTATGTTAAAAAAATGGCAGCAGCTTTTACATTTTTGGTGTGTAAATGCACAGCCAAAATGCACCTAGCCTTGCAAGACAATATGGTCAAGATACTGTCACAATCTATTAACAATTATGGGCTCAAATGAATTGTTAGCTTCCCGATTAGATAGGGCCTGCCAATCAATGACATATCCTGTGTTGTTTGAACCATGTCTTGTCCTCAAATCAACCAATACCCAAATGCCTAATATAGAATGGGAATCAAGAACAGTGACGCAGAGATATCCTTCCACTTATAACAAGTCGCAAATTGCAAATAAAACACATGAGAAAACCCTACATTGGAAACCTTCAACCTCAGCTAATGCACTGAAGTATTCCTTAATTCTTTGTCCAAAAAAAAAAAGCACTCTTTAAATTGAGCCTTTTTGTTATCAAACCGACCAGTCATATCTATTACTACGTCAATTCAAAAAGTTTTATGTTAAAAAAATGGCAGCAGCTTTTACAGTTTTGGTGTGTAAATGCACAACCAAAATGCACCTAGCCTTACAAGATAATATGGCCAAGATACTGTCACAATCTATTAACAATTATGGGCTCAAGTGAATTGTTAGCTTCCCAATTAGAGAGGGCCTGCCAATCAATGACATATCTTGTGTTGTTTGTACCATGTCTTGTCCTCAAATCAACCAATACCCAAATGCCTAATATAGAATGGGAGTCAAGAACAGTGACGTAGAGATATCCTTCCACTTATAACAAGTCGCAAATTGCAAATAAAACACATGAGAAAACCCTTTGATTGATTGAACGTTGGAAACTACTTTCATGGTTTTGTTCTTAACATAAAAGTAGGTGATGAGGAGAAAAATCACCCTCGTCCAAAAGAAGAGAGAGCCAATTTCATCCATCAAGCTAGCATTGTCCATGTGACTAATGACTACAACATAAATTAAATGATTTCCTCATAAATGACATGAGTAACGGTTAATGCGCTAGACAGAAAAAAATGTAACTGACGGACCAACTGGTAGAAGACCATTGAAGTTTATAATACCTTCGCATTCATTACTGATGAATTATTAAGATTGTTCATCTCTCGATGGATGAATTAAACGCTATTTAATGCAAAGCGTAACATACAGACATTAATAACAGACGAAGACATAAAAGACATTCAATGCCTAAGATAACCAAAGAGTAACCTACGGGAATCAATAGACGAATAGCCGTTGGCAGACAATAAAAGCCAGCCATTTATACCAACAGTTCATATCTCATGAATGCAGATATTCATTCAGACAATAAAGACAAAGGCTATAAAAACCCACACACACCAAAGGCAAATGTACACGCAACTTTCATCCCAAAAACTATTTTCAAGTTGAATTCTTTTGCAATATACTTTAATTGAATCTCATTCCAACTTAATCATTGAAGGGTGTTTGGCAAACACCACACTGATGTGTCCACATTTCTCTATTTTATATCTTATTGCAGGTTCGTCTCTAGACGAATCTAACACCTTTGTCCATCCGCATTGACAAGGAGTGAAGAACAACACCAACACGCTTTCGTCCATCTATATCAACGAAGAGTTCATACTGACGATTTTTGTATGTATTTTAACTCTCATCCACGAGAACAGTTGTAAATTACCATCAAAGAAAACTGATTCCTATCTGTGTGGATTATGGGGGAAAAAGATCAAGTTACCTTTCCTATAATACATATACCGTGTGCAGGGGTTAGAACTACTGAGAAAAACGAAACGAAAATAATACCCAACAAAGACACTAATTTGATCTCTGTAACCCTCCTCAAAAGGTGGACCAGGTTGTCAAATAGAATCACAGTCGCATTAATTGCGCCTCCAACAATCTCGCCTTACATTAAATGGGATGTGGTATGTCTCCCAAGTCCCAAGTAGAAATTCCGATAGCCCATGTCGGCATGTATTCAAGTCCTACAAATCAGGCAGGATCGTGTCATATTTGCCGAAAGCATGGTGGGAAGATGCTAATGAAACTAACAAGAAAATGTAGGAATTACAAGTATAAATTTTCTACTAATCTCCTTACATAGGCAGGCAATTTTAATCCAAAGCACTTTACATTCCAACCATTTTTCAAGTAACTTAACTAAATCATCCGAGTGTTTATTGGCCAGGGGCGTTGTGGTATCTATTGGTATGCAGGCAATTGCATACCAATAGATAGGTTTATTAAATTAAAAAAAAAAAAAAAAAAAACCTTTGTGTCTAAAAAAAATAATAAAAGTAGTCATAATAATTCATTAGCAGGCAATTGCATACCAATAGATAGGTTTATTAAATTAAAAAAAAAAAAAAAAAAACCTTTGTGTCTAAAAAAAATAATAAAAATAGTCATAATAATTCATTAGCTACTCAGTAATCAACATGGACAATCAATCTTTTATCATAAATGACGGAAATACAACCACTTTTAGTTTCATGAATACGGAGTACCATGTAATGACCTAAGATTTTAAGACACATACAAATGGAGAAATTTTTAAATTTAAAGGTGCAGTTCATCCTTCTTGGTTGTTCCAACTAAAGACCAATTATTGGGGCTACGATTGGTTGAGTGATGTTATGGATTTGAAATAAAAATTTACATTTAATTGTTTCAAATCCACATATTTTTTTTAAAATCTTTGTAAATTCATTCATAAATTTCATCAGCAAAATAAAATTTGTCATTTAATTCTTTATTCCAATAATTTAAATTAAAAAATCATATCCAAATATTTATCTTCAACTACTTTTATCCAAATGAGATATACAAACATTTAGTATAGGAGTTTAAAAACATGTTTTCAGTTTTTAAATAACACTAGCCGCGAACCCGCGTGTTGCGCATGATAATTATTTTTATGATAGTTTTATTAAATTTGTTTTTTTTTTTTTTACAATTTAAACTAATTTAATAATGAGTAATGTATTTTGTAATTATATTTTTATTTATTATAGAAACAATCATAAATGTAATATAGGAACAATCCAAAACACCAAAAAAACATAAACTAAAAAAAAATTAATAAAACTTAACAATGATTAATTGAACCAATATTAGGATAAAATTTTATTTTTGATAATCTATTAAGGTTATTTTCTTTGTAGAAATTATAATTTTGGCCGCCCAAAACATATTATCAAATAAAAAATTATTAGCAAAATCTAAGAATTAAATTTCTATACATGCATTGTTATAAAATAATAATAATAAAAATAAAATTGCAAAAGTTAAAATTTGTCACTTATCCAATTATTTTCGTTTGGCTAACCTTTGCTTTTCTTTAAATAAATGGCATTATAAAGTACTTCTAATACAACTATTAAGAGTACTTTGTCCACCACAAATGATTAGAAAATAAACAAAAATTAGTAAAGTCTCATACTTTAACATCTAAATTGAACACTATAAGAAATCATGCTATGTAATAGAATAAATACCAAATTATCTAAATCATGCTATGTAATAGAATAATATTATATTTTTATATGCTATGTTTAATTCTTTAAAACGCAATAGGATAACATTTAACAATCAAAGAGAATTAAAAAAAAAAAAAAAATTGTCTTCATATAATACGTCTTACCCCTCAGGTGATGAAGGTTATAGCACCAGTTCACATCGTGGTGAGTTAGTCTCAGCCCCATTTTCTCATTCAAGATATCTACGCACCCTAATATCCTAAACATATTCGCGGCACACTGGGTAGGAGACAGGCGGAAATGCCTAAGATAATTGAGGGTCACCGGCCTCATAGGGATTCTCATCCCTCCTTCTACAAAAGCGAATATTGGGATCACAACTTCACCCTCTCTCCTCTTAAGGTACCACTCCCCTTCTTCACAGTACTTCAAACTCACATTATTGGGTATTCCATAGTCGACGATGAATTTGTTCATCATCTCGTCGGACTCAACCAACTTCTTAAACTTACCCATTCTCTAAAGATGACTAAAAGTTCTAAAAGAAGAAAAGGAAGAGTAAAATCAAGGAAATTTGGGGTCGCTAGAAAAAGAAGACTTACAGAAGTATGGCGATTCTCTTCAGGAAGAGTGCAAGTTGAACTAGACTTAGGTCATACGCATCAATGGTTGTAAGCACGAAAATGATGAAACCAGGCGGTTCAAAACAAGTACTTATACTCCCCCTTAGGTTCCCCAAATGTAACCGCTTGTTCATAAAAGTAAGAGATCATACCGTTGAAAGTGGGAAACGTGTTGCCGTAAAAATTTAATGTGGGCACCCATTGAGTCTTGAAACGCTAAAAACACGCATCAGGCAGTCAAAAAGCCGCCAGCATTAACACGAACCGAAGTGGGGCGACTCGTCTAGAGAGCTTGCAGGTATCAAAACCCTCCTCCCCGTCCGAGGGAACGTGCAGCAAGGTTTTGAGGGGCTATTGTGGGGCCCGTGGGCCTGATAGCCTCGGCCCATCGGGTAGTAGGCCCAAGGCCCATGCCGAGGAACACTGACTATTCAGGGCTAAATTGGGGAAAACCTCTTTTCCCAATCCACGCCGAAGACCTCCTCATCCTCGGCCTAACAAGGGTGACTTTCGGGAAAAACCAGGCTCAAAGCAAGCTGTCACCCTCGCATTTAATGCATTCACCTAACCCCCCCTGGCCGCATTAATAGGGATATAACCCCTTGGCAGGGCAACGTTGATCAGAGTGAACCACTCGAGTACTGATAAGACCTCTGATGGAACAGGGGGCCAGAAGAGAGGCAAATGAATGATCAACAGATGGAATAAAGAGATAGGAAGATGAAGACTATATAAGGAAAGCAAGTAAAGTAAAAGAAGGAGGAGGAAAAAAAAGAAGAAAAAGGCTTCCTCGGCCATGGGCCGAGGAGCCTCCTCCCAGTTGTATAGAAACTCTAAGTATCTTTTTATAAATAAAGGTTCATGCTTGATGATCGACGGCCAGCGCCTAAACCTTTAACCCACTCTCTATAAATTTATTGTTTGGGCTTGTTGGGCTGAAAACCCATCCAAACTGAGTCCCTACATGGATTATAGTAGAATTTTTATCTCTAAAAAAATTGTTTTAAATTTCCACCATTACTCTGGTGACCAGAATCATTTCCTTCATTTGGTCCAAGTAAACACCAGTGAATTTTTTTCTTCATTTGGTCTAAATAAAACACCAAAGATTAGTGACTGATCGTTAGACAACTTCAAAGATAAAGCAGTATCGTTAGTTTCTTAATGCTCATTCCTAGATCAAAGTACCTTTTGTACAAATAAGAAGTCTATTTTTATGTGATATTTTCTTCTCCATAAAAATAGATATAGAATCTTTGCAACAATTACTTAGAAATATGTTTTCTTGAAGTGGATGATCTGGAGGTACTGTCTCCAGTTCGATCGCGCTCTTACTCATCTTGGGTAATTTGTCAATTAGTTCAAAAGGACAGAAAGTCAAGTGGTGCTTTAAGTTTATATAGACATACAGTAAATACAAGTTGGAAAAATAAGAAAAAGCAACACTAGCTGGGCAATGCCATGTCCCATGTGTGTTGATACTTCTTATCTGCATTAGAATACTAAAAAATTCCTATATTAAAAACTCAGAATTTTGTATTGTTGTTTTTCATTTGCTTATATTTGAGCAATAACAATGCTCATAAATAGCCACAGTTTTACTATAACAGCTGTAGCTTGTAAATCAAAAGTCTAAGTTGGTGCTTCTAGTGGAGAGGAGAATTGAGACCCTCTTGAGAAGATAGTGTGTGGAGAGGTTGATGCCTCTTTGAAGGGAATGATGGTATTTTCCTGAAGGAGGGCCTCTTATCAAGATGATGTAGGGCTCTCTTAGTAAAAAGTGTCTGACATAATGGTGAAGCTCTCTCCTTGAACTTGAGAATGATGAAGAAGAGTAGCCGGTAAAAAATGATGAGAACGACTAGAGCAGCCAAGTCCCACCACTTGGAATGATCTACTGGCATGCGATACAATTTTGTGATAACATCCTTGCCTTTCATTTTGGGGTCACCTGGTATAAGAGGATCGAATTCGAGTCCAATCAAGTCATTCTTGTAGGCTCCCTGGCCAATTTTGGTAAAAAAAATAATCAAAATCATTCATCAGTACAGTGGAAGTTGGACTAATTATAAAATAAACTAATTAGTGACCTATTTCTTAAACTTAAAGTAACCAGATGCAGTCAGTTATATATCTCAAAACATTATTGGGAGGCCTTAAATTTTCTTTGGTCACAATTTTTTGGAAAGTAAATCATATAACAAAACCAAGTAAACCTTTCTGAGCTGTTTATGCACCTAAAAGTAAAACAATTTACTTAACATTCTGGGCCTTGGAACACATTTCTGGTTGTAAAATACCAAAAAAAACTCATCTAGCCAAGAGGAAGAAAGTAACTACTTTTACAACTTTTGGTATTGATTTTGATTTATCTTCATTTTTCATATTTCATGAGTCATAACTGAACTAAATATATTTCTCAACCCCATCAGATACCTCAGTTGTTTTGACAGCATGAGCGATGAGCAAAATATGCATAACTTATTCACATAGACTGTACCTGTAGTGACCATGAGCCATAACTGAGATAGGAAACTGGGTAGCGCCAAAATGGCTTGGGAATATCAGACAGCAAGCGGAAGAACCCGGAGGTCATCATGAATATTCCCTGCATAAACAACCAATAGTGATGATGATGACAACTATGGCATGCTTAAGATGATGGAAATAAGACTTGTCTTAAGTATATGTTCTTACAATAATTCCTGCCCCTGTAATAATTCCCATTAGGAAATTTGGAACCAAAGAAGCTACAACCATCATGAGGCTCTCTATAACAGAAATGCAGGCATAAATGTTAAGGCAGTAGTAGACATAATGAGAAAATTCTGGCCGGAATTTCACCATGTAGTATGTAATAGTCCCAGTAGAAACTGCAATAGCAACCAAGAATGGAAATGAAGAAAGGAAGTTGGATAGAATATATACTGCTACTCCATAATACCCATTAAGCCTCTCTCGATAAAAAATCTGTTTCAAGGGTGAAAAAAATCATGAGGTTAAAATGAGAGGATAGAAAGTCCTCAGTAGACATTTTTTCCATATAATTTCATGAATGAGGTTGTTTACCTTCGTCTCTTCAATGAAGGATGGAAAGCCTCCAATTGACATAAATGTCATAAACCCTGTTACAAAACCACCACAGGCTCCTCTGGCTAAGATTGCTGTGTAGCCAGTGCCAACATCAAAATAGATGGTACCAACACATATAGATACAGCAATATAGATTATTATCCTCAGCCAGTAATATCCCACATCTCTAGACATGTTCACAGTTGATCTCTGTGTCAATGTTAAAAGTTGTTTCCACCAGCTTGCTTGACTGGACCTTTTTGTTTCAAATGCAATTCCTTCCTGCAAACATTAATTCATTCATATTTGTTATGAAAAATAACAAACATATCTGACATCACTCAATAACAGTTTCACGTTTTGGGATATAATTGTGTTTGTATATCAAACATATTAGTACAAATTTCTTTTTTACATGTTCTGGTGACATTGGTGTACTGTGGATCTTAATATGCACCATGCAGAAATCATCACTGGAATAAAAATGAATATCTAGGTTGAAATGCTTACAATGGTTGATATTTCTCGAATCCTAGTTTTTGCCCTTTTTGCATATGTTGACCACCTGTACTTCTCAGAAAGCCTTGCTTTGATCTCTGCTGTAGGCAAATTCATTAAAGAATCTGATGAAGTGGGGACATCCTATAATAACATGCCAGAGAATAATAATTACTAGGCATGTAGTAATGATTAGAAACTATAAAATAATAGTTATTAGTATCAAACACAGTTTGGAATAAAAATGAAAAAGATGAGGAGTTTGAAGAGTCTAAGGGGGCTTTCAGACATGAGTTTATTTTGCTTCCTTCCTTCAACAAAAAAAATTGGTATAGAAAGTAAATTTGTTCACAGTCGGCATGTTATTTGGTTAAGTAACAAAATGAGAACTACATAGCCTTTAAATTAACAGGAACATTCTACTTTGAAAATCAATAGAAACAGTAATAGCTGCTACTAGAATAGAAAGGAACTTTATGAGAGCTTGGAGACAAAGTTCGGAATTTCTGGGAAGGTTTGCAAGGCAATTAGGATAATTGATTATAAAACCTTATGATTGAATGCCATGTCAAGGCATAATTGATAGATTGCCAAATCTGGAAAGAAACAAAATGTGTCTCACATGTTTCTTTGTACTACTAAGGATATTTATGTAATCCTTAAGTACAAAATATTATGAGAATATGAATTGTTGCTGCTGTCAAAAACTTAGAGAAGTTGATATCTCAGGGATTATTTCATGAAGGTGAGAACTTGGTAGTTCTGAAATGAATTGTCTGCATTGGAAATTTACGAAACAACTTTGGATCCTGTTACTTCTATCAGTGTTACACCAGCCATGCTTTGCTAATAAGAGGCCTAGTGACTTTCATGACAAGATGGCAAATGTTACACCCTCAATCACCAAGAAAATGAATATTTTGAGTGAACTTCAAAGTCAAGTAGATTCTAAAAGATGTTCCACATCTAATATATACAGAAATTAAAGAAATTGAAAGGGGATTTGCCACAGCAATTTCACATTAAACACAGCCACAGTAATATATACCAAGTATCCATATACCACCTAAAGAGTTTGGCTCAAAGTAAAACATACGTGAAGTCTTTGAGACCCTTTCAATGTGGCAGTTACAACGTCAAAATCTGAATTGACACAGCGTAGGAAATGATCAGAAGGATTCCTTCTACTTGGACATGGAAAACCCGCCTCAGCAAAGAACTGTAAGAATCATGAAACAGCTTAGATTACCAAGAAGATACTCATTATGAATTTTAAATCAAATTAAACCTTTTAAGAGTGAGATGTTCTTATTTTTTAAAACAGCAAAAATTTATTGTGCCAGCATCAAACTCTTATATTGCAAAGCCATGCTTGTGATAAAGAGGAATATGTAAACTATTATACCTCTATTGCCATCTTTGCTTCTCCAAAATAAACAGTTTCACCACTAGACAGTAAGAAAAGGTCATCAAAGAGTGCAAAGACTTCACTACTTGGCTGATGAATTGAAGAGATAATGGTCCGTCCATCACGAGCAATATTTCTAAGAGTTTGAACTACAAAGAAAGCTGAGGCACTATCAAGGCCACTGGTGGGTTCATCAAGACACAATAAACAAGGTCTTGTGAGGATTTCGAGTGCAATACTTAATCTTTTCTTCTCACCACCACTTAAGCCTCTTAAGTGCCAGTTGCCAATCAATCTATCTGCACAATCTTGGAGACCCATTTCAATGATTGTTCCCTCCACAACGCCATTGAGTTCTTCTTTGGTCATTTTAGTTGGAAGCCTCAAATGTGCTGAGTAAGTTAAGGTTTCCCTCACAGTGAGAGTTCCTAACAACACATCCTCTTGAGTTACATAAGCCTGAAATTTGCACATACAATAGTGAATTAAATTGAAACAAAATTAATCTACGTGCAGATTTAAAGACAAAAGGGTCAGCTAGATGACCATTGCAATCATTTTACAGCAATTTTATGCATATGGATTTAATTGATCATTTTGATCTCGAGGTTTCAAAAGTTTAGCATTTTCAACAGACTTAAACTTTATGTTACAAATAATCTGCAATGTCTAAAGAAATTATGAATGATAGTATTTCAGTTTATTTAAGTTGAGGTAGGAAAGTGATCTAAATACTACATTTTTTGTTTTAATAAGTTATCAAATAATTTTAAAGTGAACTGTTGTAATGTGTTAGTGTTAGTCCTGTCACACACCTTTTTTTTTTTTTTTTTTTTAAAAAAAAAAAAAAAAAAATCAGAGGAGGACGACGAGATCGAGAGGGCGGCGCGATCGAGACGACGACGAGATCGGAGATGATGATCTGACCCAGAGGAGGACGGCGTGATCTCGGCGCGATCTCGCAGGCACGAACTTGGCGCCGTGATCGCGATCTTGGCGCGATCGAGAGGGCGGTGCGATCGAGAGGGCTACGTGATCGGTGACGAAGGAGGCGACGAGATCGGAGACGAAGTAGGCGACGAGATCAAGGACGAAGGAGGCGACGGCGACGAGAATGGCGATCTGACCGGCGAGGACGTGCTTCAGGTGGAGTGCGCCTGGGCTCACCGTTTCTTCCTTCCTCTCTCTCTCTCTCTTCGTGCTCTGTTTCTCTTTTCCGGAAAATTAGATTTGAAGTGAAAATGAAAGGTAAAATCGTTTTCAGCCTTGACCACTGATCAACGGAAATTAATTTATGAAAAATGCGTTTTCCGTGCGCAACCAAACATCCGAAAATGGTGAAAAGTATTTCCAGAAATGCTTTTCACCCGATTTAAACGCAGCCTCAATGACAACTTTCAATAGATGGATGTGACCTATGTTTTAGAGGTTTTGGAAACAATGCAACCAAGCATTAAATGTAAAGGGGTTGCAAAAACTAAAGCTAGCCATGCCAAATCCCTCTTCTTATATATTGTTGATTCTCTGTTTCTCTTTGCTGCAGAAGATCCCACCAGTTCATGAATAGGATAAGTAATAAATGGGTCTTTGCAAGGGTCTCCATCTTCCCTCTGGCATTCATGATGAACCACGTGAAAGAGAGTTACGTCTTATAGATACTTCCACAACAGTTTCATCCCCATATTTTATTTTTTGTGAATTTCCCTCCAATTTTATCCTCTTCAATTCAATGCAATTTAGTTTTTTAAATTTTCTTCTTCTTCTTCTTCACCAAATTAACTCCTCCTCGTCCTTTCATCTTAGTTTGGTGGTAATTAATAAGACATGGTCAGTGTCACAGTCAGAACAGAGACTCACATCTATGTGTGACTACTTTTATTTTTTGGTTGGTCCACCTCGTTTGGTTACTGGTAATTTCATAAATCAGTCTTTACTCTACCTTTATCAGATTACTATTTCAAATTTCCCTAAAAAAAAAGAAAGATTACTATTTCAAATATTGTTGTTGAATAGCATTAAATTTCAAAGATCCCATTGAAAACCCATTTAATCTTGTTTTTGCAAAAGCGATCAATGTATATGTGGGTCAGGTCACAGTGTTCAGAAAATCCAAAAATTAGATCTGTTGGGAGGGGGGGACAATGTTTCTCCATAAGAATAATACAAAAGAAAAAGTCAGTTTTTATGGGTTTATTAGTACAATGGGCTGAGTCGTCTAAAACACGAAGCTGTGTGACCGTTGACGTTTAACTGAAAATCAGGCTTAATAACGGTTACCCATTCAAATTTCATTTCAATTAGCATATTAGTCCCATCTTTAAGGTACTCTTTCCCTGTAGTAATTTTCCCAACTATCAAATAGAAGGTACTTGCAGGATAGTTGTCACTTTCTAGGCCATCTCACCATTGACATTTTTTTTTAATGAAAATAAATTAATAAAAACCCATTTTAATAGAAATAAGCCTTCCCTATTAATTTAAGGTTAGGCTTTATTAACTTTTTGTGGATGAATTGAGGAAATTATTAGTCATGGCTAGTGTATGGATGGTTTAATAAGGAGAATTTTTTATGTGTAATAAGATTAGAGGTAACGCCTTTCACATGATAATCTCGTGTGAGAGGCATTACACATATTTTTGTTACTCCTAATACTTTCTTGTCTAGTAAGCTAATAACAAAATAATCACTTATGGCTTCTTAAATTGTCACCTAAAGGGTGAAGCCACAACAATTGCCTATTGACTCTCAAAAAGTGAATAGAATGTGGAAATTAACAATATGAATGAATGATAAATTAATAGAAATCCTTTGTTCTATTAAAGAATGTTTCAATTTGTATTCTATTAATTGCAATGTATGTCATGTATCTTGATAGAAGAAATTATTAC
Source organism: Quercus suber (assembly GCF_002906115.3). Lineage (NCBI taxonomy): Eukaryota > Viridiplantae > Streptophyta > Magnoliopsida > Fagales > Fagaceae > Quercus > Quercus suber. The sequence continues at coordinate 594,499 of NW_027069774.1, read as the reverse complement.
GTGTCATCTCGACAAGACCGAGCTTAGTGTCACTAATGAATGTGACATGGTAACTCAACCAAGGCAATTGGAACTTTGCTCCTAAGCTCCCCTAAATAAGAAAACAACAAAGTCCGCAAATTCCTTAATTATATGGCAACATTTATAAATTCGAACTACAACGACTGAGATTTTGGACACTTCCTACCATTATGAGATATTTTCAAAAACAGAAGAGGACGTTATGTTTCAAATTTGAAACCTAGATTACAATGGTGGAATAATCCACTCCCTTGATGTGCATAAAAAGGGAAGTAAAGTCATTAGAAAAAGGTATGGATGTCTAACCTTACGAAATATCCCCTTGACAATCATTTTCATTGGAATAATCAATTACTAACTTAGCGTGTGTTTGGATAGCAAATGTGTCTAGCGTTTGCGTTAAATTTGGGTCCTATGCACTGTTTATAGGACTTACAAACCTATTTTTTCAGTAAAATTTTCATTAAAAATAGGTCTTACAATACTATTCACACATTTAAAAATTATTTTGCTACAATGTTTTCAGTTCTTAGCAATAAGTAGTATCTAAACAGATTCTTAAAACCCTCAAATGCCTAAGTTTTTTTTTTTTTTTTTTTTTTTTCCAGCATGATCATTACTACAAAAAACTGGATTTTTTTTTTTTTTTTTTTTTTTTTCCAGCATGATCATTACTACAAAAAACTGGGTCTATATGCAGCGTTTTTTTGCGCAGAGAGTTCCTATTTGACCAATGTTCAGCAACTCTCTAATGCCATTCATTCCTCCTTATAATTGTACGTGATTAACGTTGTGCCATCGATTAACTGCATCATCAGACTCAATTTTTTGTTCCCTTAAAAAATTTTGATTATTTTAAGAGAAAGAAGAAAGACATTTGATAGGTTAAAATGCACACATTGAGAAAAGAAATTCTTGTACATTAGGAACAACTCTAGACAAGCATGCTAGATTTCATTGACTTATGATCTTTAATTATAAAATCACAATCCAGGGGGTTGATAATTTTGTGGGTCTCCTGCTCATCATTCTTAAAACTTAAAGAAATTAGAAAATGTAAGGGATAGTCAAAGATGTGCAGCAGGGATGCAAGCTTTTTCAAATTTTCGTGAGGGCAACATGGTAGTAATTGTTAACGTGAGCTACATGACATATTGACGTGACCAATTGCAAGGGAAAGGGTGTAAAGTCATAAAAAACTTCACTTTGAAACAAGTGGCAGTCAGTACTATATTATTCAATGTGCTCAGCTGAAGGTCACTTGGGCGCATTTACTTCCATCCAAAGCTAATAATTTAATACACATGGTAAAGTCCCCACCAGCCTCATTTCTTTTCCTTTATTTCAACTTCTTCCCCCACATGTGTGTTGCCAATCTTTAAATCTTCCTGTTAACCCTCTCTGACTATCCATTACTGCTACATAAATAACTCACATCTCACACTCACATCTAGAGCTTCAGAACTCATTTGAAAAAAATAGAAAAAAACCATCCCACATTCCTCACCAAGAAATTCAGAGATATGGGCAAGAAAATGAAGCTTCCCTTTCCTTTCAAAAGCACAGATATTGCAAGGCCTCCATGGCCTTGGTATTGTCACCAACAACCTAGAACCCTTTCTTTCAGAACCAACTGCAATGACAACATTTACAAGACCGTGAACTCAATCTTCTTAGACACTGCCATTGAAGTGGTAGGCACAACCGAGTCTTGCTTCACTAACTCATCAGAGTCACCTAGCTTTTCAACCACCTCTGAAGACTCAGGAGTGGACCCAGTAGAGACAGTGATTCGAGGGTTAAAGTCACAAGAGAGGCTGTTTTTCAAGCCAGAAGAGACAAGTTCTATATTGGAAGAGGCAAAGGAAAGTGGGTTTCCATACAAGGAAAGTGTGGTATTGTCAATGGATTCCCAAGACCCTTTTGTGGATTTTCGAAAGTCTATGGAAGAAATGGTGGAGGCTCATGGAGTGAAAGATTGGGAAGGCCTTGAAGAGCTTTTGTGTTGGTATTTGAGAGTAAATGACAAGAGCAACCGTGGCTATATTGTTGGAGCTTTTGTTGATTTGTTGGTTAGTCTTGCGTTTGCTAATTCATCTTCTACTTGTAGTTGTTCTCATTCTCATTCTCCTTCTCCTTCTTCTCCTTTATCTTTTTATACTTCTTCATTTTCTTCTTCTACTGCTCCTTGTGTTTCCTCATTAGAAGTTGAGGAAGATAGTGATAGCACTCCTTGTTTATCTTCATTATTAGAATGTGAGAAGGAGATCAAAGACAATGAAGATGATAGTTCATCATCTTTAAATGTTTGATTTAATGTAAGGATACGTATGTATACCATTGTAGGTTTTTTTTTGAGAAATGAGAACTTTTTTTGTTATGGAAGAAATTAGTTCTCTCTTTCTTTCTCTGTGCACAAAGTACACACGTGTAGAGAGATTGGTGGTCTATGAAGGAAACTGTCCCCCTTCTATTGCGCATAATAAGAAAAAGCTAATGAGACATGGAAATTTCTAGTTTTAAGCTTGGTGTTCCATTTTGGGAAATCTATTTCATACTCTAAGACAAGAAAAAATGGAAAAAAAAAAAAATAGTGAGTAAAATCTCTATTATTGCAAAAGACAAATTAAAAGTATTATTAATTGAGAAATTCATTATTCATAAGGGGTGAAATAAATGAAGTTCAATCATGAGCATTTTTAAGTTCTTTTTTTTGCTAAACGAGCATTTTTAAGTTCTTAAAGTTGAAAGTAGTGACTTTTTACTTTCTTAGATGTCACATGACATGATTAAACTAAAAACTAAAACGTCTAATTGAGATTAGATGTATCATTAGTAACTTAAAAATGATGATTTTTTCTTAAAAAAACCAATCACTCTAAATTATTAAATTTTTTGGAGAGACAATTTCAAGCTCATGATGATTGTTTTTTATCATCAGACCAAGATATCAATCAGATTTCTTATATAATCATTAGAGATTTTACTAGTTGAGTTAATTAGAACTCACTAAATTATTAAATTTTAAGTTTTTAAGGATTGATATTGAATCATTAATTACTTTAAGTTTAAATTTTTAGAAATGTTATGTTCACAATATTTTTATAATTAATTCAAAAAATAATTTTAATAGTAGTTTTAAATTAAAACCCAAAAACAAAATGCCACTTAAAGTGGTTGTTAAAAAAAATTGTGAGCGCTGCTCCTAAACTCTTATAACTATCATGTATTTGTACTAGAATGATACTTGAGAAACATGAAGTTGATACCAAAAAAACAAAAAAACATAAAGCTTGGAAAAAGGAGTATTGCTTAAACGGCATTCTTTCCGTTATAAATGGAATACTGGTTTCCATATCTACAATTATGAGTTGCTTAGCGTAATTGAATATGCAAAAAAAGAAAATGATCCAATGCAAACCTTTTCACAGACTCACATGAGTATATTTTATTCTTAGTGCATAAGAGGAATATCATGCACCACACGGCATTATAGTACTAACTATACTCTTGTGCTTTACTAAAAAAAAAAAAAAAAAACTATACTCTTGTGCTCGAGTTCTGACATCATGATTTTTTTGAATCAAGGACCGTTGATTTTAAACTAGAAAGGTAGTCATTATCATTTGGATAAATATTTAAAAACATGATATTCCTTTATTTGTTTTTTTGGGTAAGTGTTTAAGCTCGATAGTCACTATCGTAAGATAGGTACAAATCCAGCGCAGAATTTTGGCGTGGTCCAAACACTCATATCCTTGCATCTGCACCAATCTGCTGCAATGTCGTCGTTGCCTTTATAAATTGTGAAATATTTATTTTTTGGGCTGAAAATAATCAAATATTGGGTCCATTTGGTTATATTTTCAATAATTAAAAAAAATTAATATTTTTGAAATTTGCTCGCTAAAAATAACAAGAGAAACTTACAAACATATTGTTTTTAACGACTGTATTTTTCCTAACCTAAAAAAAAGCATGTAATTATTTTGTTGAGTCTTTTAGCTTGATAGTTTTTTTTTTTGGATCACGAGAGATAATTTTACAAAACAATGATTTTTTTCTGTGTTTCATAACGCAGTTAACCCCTTTCGTTAAAAAAAAAAAGTATAGTTAACCAATGTTTTTTCAATAATAGTTTCATTTTTTGAAATTTATTTGATAACACTTTTACACATTTAAAAAAAAAAATTGTTTGAATTTTAAAATAGAAAGCAAGGTTTAAGAAAAAGAACCTAAACAGGTCCGTTATTTAAACAAAAGAAAAAAAGGTCCTTTATCTCTAGATGACTACTTGAATATGGAATATAAATTCATTGTTTTGAGAGTAAAAAAAGAAACTACAAGTTTTATTTGGCATACATATTAAACCCACCTGCTATTCAGCTTTATACTGGCTACAAAGTTTTCAATTTTTATACAAAATAATTTTAAAGTTTTGTTTTTATTTTCGTTCAGATAGGGCACCTTATTACCTCGCAGCACAAAAGAATTTAAATTTCTCTCTCTAGCAAACTAAATGTTGGAGAAAAAAACAAAAGGAGAACATATAGGTAAGGAGAAAATAACAAGAAGACATGTAGTGGGTGCCTGGGTGGTCTGATGAATAGTTGAAATATTAAATTTGATGTGATATTTAGCTAGAATATTACTGCCAAAAGATAGAACATATCTTTTCCCAAACTTGGTGCAATATCTTCTTTTTTTTTTCTTTCCTTGGGTGCAAGGGAGGACTCACGTATCTTTGATGAAAAAATATTTTGTATTTGTGGGTCTAATGAGACCAATGTCTCACTAATATATTGGTTCTATAAGTAAAACATTGAGCTCGTGAGATCGGCGTAAGAATACTATCTTTTTCATAACACTAAAATATGATTTAGTTACTTTAGTAAAATCAAAACTAAATATCCTATCAGATTGTGGCATTTGACTTTGTATATGAAACTAAAATTTTTCACTCTTCGGCTTTGTTTGGATGATATTATTTTACCACCAAAGATAATGTACAACTTTTATTTTTTTTTTTTTTTTTTGAGCACGAGAGATAATTTTACAAAACAATGATTTTTTTCTGTGTTTCATAACGCAGTTAACCCCTTTCGTTAAAAAAAAAAAAGGTATAGTTAACCAATGTTTTTTCAATAATAATTTCATTTTTTGAAATTTATTTGATAACACTTTTACACATTTAAAAAAAAAAAATTGTTTGAATTTTAAAATAGAAAGCAAGGTTTAAGAAAAAGAACCTAAACAGGTCCGTTATTTAAACAAAAGAAAAAAAGGTCCTTTATCTCTAGATGACTACTTGAATATGGAATATAAATTCATTGTTTTGAGAGTAAAAAAAGAAACTACAACTTTTATTTGGCATACATATTAAACCCACCTGCTATTCAGCTTTATACTGGCTACAACGTTTTCAATTTTTATACAAAATAATTTTAAAGTTTTGTTTTTATTTTCGTTCAGATAGGGCACCTTATACCTCACAGCACAAAAGAATTTAAATTTCTCTCTCTAGCAAACTAAATGTTGGAGAAAAAAACAAAAGGTGAACATATAGGTAAGGAGAAAATAACAAGAAGACATGTAGTGGGTGCCTGGGTGGTCTGATGAATAGTTGAAATATTAAATTTGATGTGATATTTAGCTAGAATATTACTGCCAAAAGATAGAACATATCTTTACCCAAACTTGGTGCAATATCTTCTTTTTTTTTCTTTCCTTGGGTGCAAGGGAGGACTCACGTATATGAAAAAATATTTTGTATTTGTGGGTCTAATGAGACCAATCTCTGACTAATATATTGGTTTTATAAGTAAAACATTGAGCCCAATGTCTCACTAATATATTGGTTCTATAAGTAAAACATTGAGCTCGTGAGATCGGCGTAAGAATACTATCTTTTTCATAACACTAAAATATGATTTAGTTACTTTAGTAAAATCAAAACTAAATATCCTATCAGATTGTGGCATTTGACTTTGTATATGAAACTAAAATTTTTCACTCTTCGGCTTTGTTTGGATGATATTATTTTACCACCAAAGATAATGTACAACTTTTTAATAATAATTGTACTTTTACACAATAAATAAAATAAACCGATGGAAAAATAATTTTTTTTATTTTTTATTTTTTTGAGAATCACAATAAATATAAAGCTGATAACCCGAGTATAATTAATTCTTTACTGCATTATAAGCCATTAAGGTTGTTTGAATTTTAAATCTAGATTCACAAGGCCTCGCATGAACAACACCCCAGGATGAATATCTTCAATAGTACTAAATCATGTATGATCTTCGCTTTTATGTACTTGTCTTTGGATTGCGGTGCATGTTTGCAAGTTCATAGTATCTTTTAATTTTTTTGATCTGTTACAACATGTAACATCTTACATGAATAAACATGAATGCAACACTTTAATACATTATGTTCGAATAATTGATTGAAATTTATTGGGCATTTGAATTATGCGTAAAAACCCTTTTTGTTTACATTGGTGGCTGGCCGAATTAGATCTCATGATTTTCTCTTTAATCTTTATTGGTAACTAGGTTGTATCCTATATATATACTCGGAATCATTTAATAATAATGATAAGATGGGGTGGTCTTACCTAGGTAAACGAGGTGATCATCTCAATTTTTTTAATGAGTATTATGAATGAATCGCTTGACATCAAAATTAAAATAAATACTTGACTTAAAATTAAATTATAATTAGAAACTAATTTGAATTCGATTTGGATTATGATTTGAATTTAAACTCTTTCTCCCCTAGACCTTCATACACTTTATATATGAAGAGATGTCAATTCAGTTACCTAACATTAATGCTCGCATTACCATAATACTCCATAAAACAAATTAAACATATGATATAAGAACAAGGGAAATGTCAAAGCTCCACATTCGAGACTTGTATTTGTTTAGCAATTAGCATAGATGCCTCTTAAATCTCTGAGCCGAGATTCTTGTCCGAGCGGCGAAGCTTCTAAACCTCGTGCCACTGATTTTTTAAGCTTGAATTCACGGTAAGCAATGCAAAGTTATTACTTTAATTTATGTTACTTGAAAGATTAGCATGTACTATTTGTCCATTAGCAATTGCCATTTCCAGGTGCCACTTTTTATTACTACCAATCCACCATCGATGCAATATATTTGTACCATATTATGTGACACATAACTGTCCTACAAAGTGTACCATAAAAATGCTATTGTGCTAAGTATAGTAATTCAAAAGAAAATGAAATACTAATGTGATTAATTACTAGCAAGGGTCAGGAAATTTTTTGCTATATTGTAAATTTTCTTTCTTCAAAGTTTCCCACTAAACAGTTCTTGGAATTGGAAATCTGAAATCTCAAGAAGAAGTTTACCAGACCAAGGAAATGATTTTATGTTGTAACATTGCTGAAGAATGTTCTTACAATGAATTTGATCAGATTGCTTCAAGGATACCAATTGATCAAAATCAGTGGCAACAATTTGACAAGGTTTTCACTAATTCGAGAAGTTTTTCTACAGTACTTGATTAGTGGAAGTCAACAAGATGGATGGCCACGATATTAGCAAATACAATTAATCAGTGTTCTCCACCAGCGTTAGCAAATAATGAGCCACATTTGATTAAATCTGTGTTTTTCAGACAAACAAACAAACACTCTGCAGGCTTTTACTTGTCAAAAATTAAGATTGTAGGAAACCAATACAAAGCATAACTATTACTTTGATGACATTTAATGTTAGTATGGCAATTTGTGAGATAATGACCCAACAGTAAGACCTCCCTCATTTTCCAAGAAAATTAATTTCCAGGAAGATAGTGTCCAAACAGTATAGAAGTTGGTGTCTGTCCCAATTTCAAAACTTTTGGCTTTGCATTAATAGCCCCTGCATGGGTCAATACGCCCAATCCCACAATTCACTCTGTTTTTCGATCAATGAGCACTGCCTTAATTGCTTTGCTTGCTTCTTTAATCTTCTAAGATTTTATGTAAGATTTTTCCAAATTTGTATGGTGTTCAATCATGAAGTAATTTTCATAGAAACTACAAAAATTTTAACATTCTCAAAGTGATTTTTTTTTTAACATGAATAATAGATTCCATTCTGAATTTAATTTGAAGGACATAAGTTACAATGCATTTGATATTTTATTATTAAATAAGTGAAAGAGGTTGAGTCTTTAATTGTTTACTTGTGGATTTTTCCAACTTCTACGTATTTATGACAGTTATCTTGATGGATTTGAATTAGATGAAGTCAATACGCCAAAGCAAAAAAAAAAGGTTTCAGAGAAAGTAGACCCAAAACTTTCCACAAAGAAATTGGGGGAAAAAAAGAAGAAAAAGAAAGGTATGGTCACCGTTTTGAAATTGCTTTGGTACCTATTAATTAGACTCTCATTTTGCAACCTAAATAACTAGCCCTAAGACTTGTGATCACATAATTAAATGTGAGTGTCATTTATTACATTGATAACAATGTATTTCTACTGGGTTTTTGGTGGCCATAGGAGTCATGAGAGGTCTAGTCATGGACATTTGTCTAACTTTGGATACTAGTTTTTAGGGATTTTAAGGATTAGTGATTACCATTTTATTAATTTATATTATACTACCTCCTCACATAGACCTTGATTTTTTTTTTTGAGAAACACATAGACCTTGATTTTAGTTTTGTTTATAACAATTTATTAGATATATTTGGACAGTTTTGAAAATTGGGCATATGGCCAATCCTAATTCAGACCACTTTGTAGCTTTACATATGGCCCAAAAGGCTGGAAGTTGAAGATGAATCTAAACCTATGTTCAAGCCCATCGAGCCTAAAAATGAACCAATACAATAAATATCGCCCAAACTTCAGTGCTGACTTTAAAAAACTCATATCCATCAATTTTTTTTTATTATAAATAATTTGGGTAAAATACAAAATTCGTACATGTGGTTAGTTTGCCCCCTTTGATTTTTTGAATGTTACACTAAACCCCCTTAACCTTGGACTAAATTGTAACGTCATATGTTCTATCCAAATTAATAGAAAATAATTTTAAAATGACGAAAGTACCAATTTTTCCTTCCATTTTCTATCTTTATATAAATGTGTTTTCATATTTTCCATGGTTGATACTGGCTGAACTCAAAGCTTGATTAAAAAATGAAAAGAAAAAATCAAATAAAACACTTTAAATGAATATTTTGTTTGATTAACTTAAGGAGCATTAAAAATAATTGAGTTACCCATAAATACCCCTTCCCCGTAACCCAATGCATGAGGTCATGTTATTTTTCAATGCTCATTAATTTGAGAAGAAGGTTCAATGCTCATTAATTTAATCAAACAAAAACCATTGAATGGGCGGGAAAATTGAACTGAAGGAAATATTTATAACATAAAATATATATATATATATATTAAAAAAAGGACCTTCTATTAAAAAAAAAAAGTGGTATTTTTTTGTAATTCTTTTATCTTTTTTAGTCAATTTGGATGAAAATATAACTGGGGCTGTCCATTAAACCCATAAACCCAACAAACTTAAACCTCATGCATTGGGGTGATTTTTTGTTTTGTTAGTTCGATGTATTTCGGATCATGAGACTTAGTTTAAATATGTTATTTTGATTTATTTTAGTATTTTGAGACTTAATTTTGATGAAGTTAAAATATTAGGCTTAATTGTGTAAATATCAATCATTTATTGAATAATATATCTCAACAAGAAGTGTTACGTTTATAACATTTTTACATTTTTTTTTTCACAACAAATTATAGATAGTAAGTTGTTATTGGTTTAAATTTAAATTCATTACTTGAATTACTTTTTTGCTCACCAATAACAGTCAATAACCTCCTGAGATTTGTTGTGAACATAGCATTTTTCATACCTCAATAGCTGAATGTAGTTTTTTTTTTTTTTTTTTTTTTTTGCCTAATAAAATTGTCCAACTTGACATCTAAGAGTTGAGTTGGGTTCTAAGAGTTGAGTTTGGTTAGTTTTTAGAGCTATTATGGGATGGGTTGGGTTAGTTTGGATATTTCTCAATCCATCGAAATTACCTTAAGTTGAAAAATACTCCAAATTTAACCTAATTTGACTTATGCACACTCCTCTATAGAAAATTGCAATTTAATTTAAGGTATAAGTATAAGTGAGCTTAGTACAACATTCTAAAAATTAGGGAGGTAAAGTAAACTACACTACTACATGGGATAAAGTATATTCTCTCTTTTTTGCCCTTTCAAAGTGTAAATTTGGTCCTCTTCAACCCCAAATGAAGGGAGACAAAAATTGGAATCAAGAACCTTTTGTTTTTCCCTTTTTTCATGAGGCCTTGTCCCCTGTACTTTAAATGGTTTGTATCTTAACAATGTTAAAATTGCCAAACCAATGGGATATATATTAGACATAGTGAAGTGAACTTATCTAATTGCTAATATCTTGCTCCACACTAGGTGTCCATGTGATTGAGCCTCAAGGACCCATATCCTTGGCTTAAAATGAATGCTATGCTGGGTCCTTAGGTTGCAAGGAGAACTGGGTTGGAACCCAGCGTTCCTTAAAGTAGGCTTAAACAGTCATTAGTGTAACAAAAAGCAAACATCTTTTAAGGAAAAAGCTACTTAAAGAGAGATATCATACAGGGACAAGAAAATGAAGCAATGGCATTTCTTGCGCTCATTGTTGATAACTGTCTGCTTTAGTTTGCATTTTGTTTCCCTTTCTTCTCTTGTGTTTGGGAAAAAAGAGTATCAAAGGGCCAAACATCTAGAAATTTCCTCTCACTAAACTATTATATTTTTAAGTATGATATTCTGAACTTTATATCATTGTCTGATCTTTGTCAAACCAGATAATATTACTTTCCAAAGTTTATATACAGTATTAGACTTCAATGAAAGTACTACACCAAATTAAACAAAACAATGTTAATTTTTCACCAGTGACCTCCACTTAATTGAGGTATTCTTCGGGTCTATTTTGACTCTCAGTTGGTTTATTCATTTTCATAATTCCTTTATACAGTTTACTTCTATGCACCTCTCACTCTCTCACTCTCTCTTCCCCACCTCTTTCCTGATAAGTCTAATTACCAACTTAGCTTTCAGTTTAGGCAACACGTCCATATTTATCTTTTTAGCTGGCCTACAAAACCAGATAGATGTTCATGTCCCCCACTATCAGAGAAAAGGTAATAAGGGATTAGATAAAGATTGTGATTTTGCTTGCGAAACTGAGATTTTGATTTGATAAGTTGACAAGGGCACCATTGGCTGGTCCATCAATTTGCAACTAAGTTCTAAGGGGCATATGTGAAAGGGCCAAGACTTATGCTCTGTTTGATAGTAAGCCTTAAGTTTTTAATTTTGCCAATTAAAGTCCTAGACTTATGAAACTGTTTTAATTTGAAGTTCTTGTCCATGTTCATTTTTCATTTACATTATTTTTGGCAGTAATGATGTAAAAAAAAAAAAAAATGGAAACAGTTGATAAAATGTGTTTCACCTAAGTAATCAATTTCAATTTTTGACAATTACTTTCTCTCCTTATAAAACTTTTTAAATAGAGTTTTCTCTTTCCATCTATAAATTAAATAAAAATAGATTTCTCTCTTTATTATCTTTGTTTAATGACTGCTGAATTGATTTATGAACAAGTCCTAAATAAAATGTATAGTTGAATTAATGTTTCCTACTTTTATTTGATTTGTTATTCAATGCATAAAATAACATAGACAGACACAGACCTTAAATTAAACAATTTCATAAATGAGGTTTTAATTGATAAAATTAACAACTTGAGACTAAATCTAAAACTTGGTATAAATTATGGGCCATTTTATGTAGTTTAAAAGAAATCATGAAGGACATCTCTGCAAAGTTATGACTACTAATTTGTGACTAAAACAAATGAGATAAATATTTGCTCATTGAAACTTGAAAGCAATAAAGAAATTTTTTTAATGCATTTCGAAGCAAGGAATTAAGGAGGCTGAGTTGGACAGACTTGCTCACCCGGTGGATTTGTCAGTCTCATCACGAGAGTAATGGTTGCTTCTTTTCTTCTTTTAAATTAAGGCCCCCCCTCTCCATTTCCACTGGCATCATGATTCCTGCCTTAGATATGACTAACTTTTGAAGGCAGACCACATTTAAATTCTTGAATTGATCAGACAGTCATTTATGAAATAGTAATGAGTGTCTTTGTGCGTGAGAGAGAGAGAGTTGTTTCTTTTTAATATATGCATTCTCATAAAGTCACTTCAATGCATGCTCAGGTTGTATTGACTTTTATAAGCTATTGGGTTTCCTCACAATTTCATTTTTTAGTTTCTTTCTAAATCAAATGAAATGAACTTTTGTCATGATGTTATTAGAAGTATTTGATCGTTTTCAACTAAAGTTGGTTTTTTTTCTTTTTTTTTGGCTATGTCAATTAAAGGTGATTGATCAAACATTGTCGGTTGAATGACATGGAACAACCAAATCGATCATTGCAATGAAAAAAGGAAACTCCATTCCCTATTTGGCTGATTTGATAGGAAGAACTACTTGCTCTACATTTCAAGTCTTTTTGTACGTTCTAAATTCAATACAGATATGCAGAAACAGAGAGCAAGCACAAAACAATACACAATATATATATATATATATATAAACAGTGTCTTACAAGTACCTTAACGATATGATTTTCAATTAGACTATAGATAAAATTGTATCTGTTACCAAACATCTTCAAATTTGAAATGACTAATTCATGGTCATGAGTCATGACTATGATATACGATTAGGCTCATAACCATCAAAACTTATTCCATAATTCTTTGTAAGTGATTTTCTCTCTCAGAGAGAGAGAGAGAGAGAGAGAGAGAGAGAGATGTCTCTTTGCTAATAAGAAAATCTTGGAGGCACAAAATTTGTCACCAACTTTTTCACATTATAATTTATATACGTATGTTTAGTGATGAATTGTTTAGTGATGAGTTCATAGAGAGAGTGTGGGAGAAAAGTAATTGAAAATTTTAGTACAGTGCCACTCATGATTGATTACTTCAATAGGATTTGAAAGGAAAGTATATTGTGTGTTTGGATGACATGTTGGGCACTTAAATTTGGATTTGGGTGATTAAAATAAAAATACATTGGGTATATACTTGTGAGTGAAGTTTTATATTAAATAATAATGAGAAAAATGAGTAAATAATATAACATTATGGAGTATATATTTGTTGGGTTTAAGACTTTTAGGTTAAAGTGTGTATATATATATATTATATTAATTATTCAAAAAAACCCTCTATGGTGTCTATCTCTCCCAATATAAAAAAGTTTAAGGATTTGGATTTGAAATCAAGGCATTCAAATTTATTAATTTAAAATCTAAATTCAAATGGATTTGGAATCAAGTCAAATTTATTAATTTAAAATCCAAATTCAAATTTCCAAACGCAACCTAAATATATTATAAATTGAATTTATTAAATTTATTAATTTAAAATTCAAATTTAAATCTAAATCCAAGTTTTTAAATGCAACCTAAATTGGATTTGTTAAAAAATGTTTTACTGACACACGTTTAAGAAATATTTTTAAAAATTTTATTAAAAAATAGAAATAATTTTTTTACACTTTTAATTTTCATAAAGTGATGCAAAATAATTTCTAAGATCGTTAATAAAAGTCTTGACAGCATTGTTAATCAAACCCTATAAATTCTATAAAAAGTGAAATTTTGTAACATGTTATTTGTGAAATTGGGTGAGATACTTTTTTTTTTGCTGAGTTTTTGTTTTTTTTTGCTGAGTAAATTGGGTGAGATACAGCCATTTGGTACCTCCCTAGATTTATGCAGTATAATTATAAAAAAAAAAAGTGAGCACCAAAAGGTGATGACAGCATGGGAAACAGTGCAAATCAGACACGAAATTTCTATTCTCTCTTTAAAAAAGCATTAAACCAACTGTCCCACGCATTTTCCTCACCAAAAAAAAAAAAAAAAAACTGTCCCACACATTAACATCAATCTAATTATTATACTTCAAATTCCAATGCCTTTCTTTTATACACCACCATTCACCAGCGATTCACTTCTCGAAATCTGGTGAAAGATTTTGACCATGCCTTCCGCTCGTGTACGGCCCATGGAATCCAATTTTTATGACAAATCCTAGTCACATACAAAAATAGTATTATTGTGATTGATCCATTTCAGGGAAAAAAAATTTGTGTTATCGGTGAGTTTATATAAAAATAATGTTATATTAATTATAATTTGTAACTTTTTTGTTGGGGGGATAATTATAAGGAAAATGTACTTAAAGTAATGGTTTTTTTTTTTTTTTTAAAAAAGAGAGTAATAGTTAATAATTTATTTAAAGAAAAAAAAAAAAAAAAAAAGGACTCTTAAGACTCTTGACATAATTTGTTGCTTTAGTAACAAAAAATTGTGAAAGAAATTGCCACTGATTAACTTAAGAAATTAAAGATATCAAATACACTTTTACGCTTAATACATACGACACTTCCTCTCACACTGCATGCTTTTCAATATGGTCCATTGACCCCCCCAAAAAAAAGGTAATATGTCTTTTAAGGACAATAGAAATTTAGAACACCAACAAAAGAACATCAATAAACACATTCCACTTAGAAAAACATACATAAACACCAACCAAAAGAAAAAGAAAAAGAGATGTTAGAACTTAGAACTTAGTTCTACAATTTTTTTTGCTATTTATTTGATTCACATCCTAGTTTTTGCACATCTTGCAAAGATACATGATAATGATAATGATACATGATACATGATACATGATACATGGACAATTGGACATCACAAGATTGCATCACTAAATACAAAGTTGACACAAAGCCACGCGCATGCATGAAACACCATCACTGCCCAAGTGCATCATTATCATCATCATCTCCTAAATCTCACGTGACTTACATCCAAAGTAAAGCTTAGGAGAGCTAGACCTCACAGAAAACACTCCATTCCATATCTCAGTGAAAGCTCTAACAATGATTCCATGGTGGTACGGCGAGTTCAGCTGCAAAAAACAAGTCAGGAGCTCCCTAAGGTCTTCTTTGGAGTATATTTCATTCTCCAATATCATTTGGAGCATTGACTGGCGAAAATCCAAATATGGGTCATCTGATTCTTTCTCAACCGCAACACTCTCACCATCTATTTTGCCAAACCCTCTGACTGTCCTTGAGCCCTTTATATCATCATTCTCTGTGTAGTCAACGCTTGGAGACACTGTGTTTGTGTTTGTGTAGGTGTTGTCTTTGTCCCATGAGCTCGAAGAAGAAGAAGAGGGGTAGTTTTTTTGTTTTTGGTATGTGGGGGTTTTGGGTTTTGGCTTTGGATTGAATATGTGACATAGCTTTGATTTTCTGCAGCTACACCCTATGTTGACTGAAACTTTGTTGATGAGGAGTTTTCTTTTGCTGGTAGGCATTGCAGCTAGCTGAAGAGAAAGATAGAGAAAGTGAGAGTCTCTGAGAGAGAGAGAGAGAGAGAGAGAGAGAGAGAGTTTCTCTACAAAGTGTGACTTTAGGAAGTGAGTGAGTGACCTGTGAGATGAGGCTTTTGATTTAGTGCTCTATAAATTCTACATGTGAGCTCAAGTGGGTCCATTGTATGATATCGTGACTGGTCTGTTATTTTTCACCTAATGACAACATGATCATAACTGCATATTTTGACGAGAAAAAAGTTTTTTTTTTTTTTGAAAGATTTATCCTTGTTTGACTGTCATATCTTGGTATGAGATTCAGAGTCTATCTAGGAATATTTTTTGATGAATATCTAGGAATTAAGATAATTGAATATGGTTTCAGTATGGACAAAGTTTATAGATTATAAGATAATGCACTTGTATGCCAAACATGATAAAGAAAACCTAGGAATTTTTTAGAATATAGAATTAGGAAACTGGCTTGACAGTGGGAATGATCTAGGGATCCAAAAAAGAATAAAAGAAAAAAAAATTAAGCCACTTGTTATTTGATGCCAACGGTCCAGATCGTTTTCATTGGGGCTACCTCACTGCAAAAGCCTATGTGCCCAGTCCATATAAGTATATCCTACAATATATACTGACAAACTCTAATCAATACCTCTTAAATGATCTCCTCGGGTTAGCTTAAGCGCTTGTCATTATCAGGGGGAAAAAAAAAAAAAGTTCGAGTACTTGTCTCCTTCGTTAACTTAAGGGCTTGTAAAAAATGTGAAAGAAGCAAACAAACACATTCATGTTTAATCGAATCTATTATAAATGCAATAAGTTGAATCACTTTCGGTAAATGTAATAAGTAAACGGTCTAGATAATTTCATAAAATAAGGTCAATTCTTATTGAATCTTCCAATTTCCTCCAACCTAGACGATGCAAGACATGCGGCGTTTAAAATTCAAATAAATGTCACGTGTTGCACATCTAGCCAAAAATGGAAGAACATTAGAGGGTTCAATTGAAGGGGATCCCTTCTCTTCATCACTAAGAACTAGTAGTTGTTAGCAGGTTGCTCAGTAAGACAGCAACTTGAAAATCTATCCAGAAAGGGAATTACACAAGTCATCTGCAAATGCTACTTGCATAACCAGAAGATGCAACTAGTATACCTTACACAAAATATGCCATGACAACAGTAGCTAATATTAATTTGTGCTCAAAATTTTGTTACAAGGAGGACAGGTGTTTTATATGAAGAGATTTTATCCTTCACAACTCCTTTTCCTTTCCCAAAATTTAATGCTAGTAAACGTAAGCTTATCTAATCTCTATCTTTTAACTGGGGTGGCTAAGGAGTGTGGTCAATTTAGAAATAATTTCATGACATGAATCTCCCACAAAGAAAGAAATTCAGATCACCTTCATATGAGCTCTGTGGCAACTAATCCATGGAACATTTTGAGTCCAACTTTCCCCCTAAAAAAGAAAAGTCATATTCTTATTTTTATCTATTTTATGGCTAGTTGAATTTTGCAGCTGTGAATGATGGGGTTAAACAATAGACTTATCATGCATGCTTATTTGCATTTTCTAATATTTACTCTCTCTCTACAACACACACACACACACACACATACATACATATTGACCAACACAATTTTCATCTTCCTGCAATAGGAGAACAAGAACAAGGCTCTCGATTTTAAAGAGTTGCAAGTGATCCAATGGTTATTTACTATTTTAACTTGCATTTTTGTTTGGTGTTGATGATCACTGGGCTCCACTTCAAATGTTTGAAGAGGTGTGTAATGGATTTCAAGTGTTACGTATAAACATGTTATGAAAGGGTTTATTGTTTTCTTGAAAAGAGTCAAAGGAATATTGTGCTAAGTATGTGCAATGTTTGTATGGGAAACGCATGTGTTTGAATTTGTATCTTGGAATACATGCTCAACCATGACCCTTGAAATATTGCCTATCCCCCTCCTCCTCTTCTTTTCTCTCTCCTTCGCCACAAGACCTTTGGGTAAATCCTCACGCACTCCTCATTGCTTCAAATTCATGCTTAAATTGTCCCTAATATTTGAGACAATACTTGACCCCTCAAATTTCAAAAGGCTTAAACATTCTATAGGTTAATTATTCATAATTTTTCACAAGCATATAATCTTAGAAAGAGGGGTTTTATAAGATATAAGATAATTAAACATGTCGGCATAGTAGTTACTTTTGAAACTTAAGGAGTAAAACATTTATACTCTTTGTTTGGTGTTTATTTTTACTTCAATGATACATGTCCATGATGTTAATGGCAATAATCTATAAATGAAAATCACTTTTATTTGAGAATAGAGTTGGTTATTTGGTCAGACAAGTAGGTGCTTGATAAGTTATGTGGCTTAACGGAGGCTGCTCTCAAGTAGGCCGGCAATTCAACAAGAATCCTTAATAACATATGATGGTATATCATTATTAATGTGGCCAATATTAACATATTTAAAGAGAAATGATTTTGGTGAAGAATTCCACAGCAATACTAATGGTAATTATGACAACTACAATCATTTTGAATATGCTATGATGCCGAACTTGTCTGGAGTTTATTTTTTCCCATAGTTTGGATTCTTCATCTCTTGTGCTTATTTTATACCCATCTTTTCATCGCAGATTTCCAATCAGGTCCCAGGCATTCTCTATCAACTGAAAGCAACCATACTCACACTTTCTCATGCACTGAGGCTGGTTCATCATTTGTTGCAAAGTATGTAGCAAGCTTGATCAAGAATCAATTATTATGTTCAGGGCACTGAGGTCAGACTCCTTTCTTGCTACCTTTTTGGATTTTAATAGTTTTTTGTATATACTATTGATCATCCCATAATGTTTAAATGTCAATTGGAATGATTTAAATTTTATTTTGTAGCATTATAACAACTCTGTTTTCTTTACCCTATTTAAAAATCCTTCATTTTACTTTTGATTAGTTTGCAATGCAGTGATATTACCGAACACAAATAGTTAATCTGCTACTGCCATTAATTACCGAACACGAATAGTACCTTGTAATGCTTATCATAAAAGCTGGAATAAACTTTAAATGGTAACCATGATTTTATTATCTTACACCAAAACCAAGACCTTTCCCAACTCAACCCATCATTTTCTTTGTCAAGACACACGTAGAATTAATGATTGCGGGGGAAGTTTATGATTTAATCAAAAGACTTAGTATGATTTTCTTTGTGATTGAAGCAACAAATGTAATTGAGCTGTTCTTTTGCAAAAACATTTACTGCCCCTGGAACAGAAAATCACCGACCAAATGCCGTTGAGTGTCTCATGGAGAGTCAAACTGATGAGATGTGCACAACAGCGCACTGGTGTTGGCGTATTGATCTTGTTTCTGCCTATGTAACTCCTTTTTCAATATGCATTACTTCATGAAGTCATAGCTTGTCATTTTTCCTAGTGTAGAGAAGGCAATTTGTCTGTTTGGTTAGGAAAGTCAAATAATATTTTGGTGTTGATTTCATTGTTATGGTGGAAAATCAGATCCATCATTATTGAAATTGAATACTATTATTGTTCTCATTGTTGGTGATAATATTGCTGTCTAATACAGAGCCATTCCACTAACAATATCCTTAATTCTTTACACAGGAAAATCAAAACCTGCTAGTAGAACTACAGTATCATTGACGGAAGATTGGCTTCCTCTGGCTTGTATCGATCCTTGACTCTTTGATCTCTGGACCAGCACCTTGACCGCATATAATTATACTTATAGGTGTAAGTTCCCTGCTACAAGACCAAAATTGAAGACAGAACATATTGATGTGATGTATTTACTAGGAATGTGGATGCTACCGATGTCATAATGTAACTTGCAGTGACATAAGAGTTACTTTTATTTTCATTTTTATTTTAGGCAAAGTTTAATGTAAATAGTAAATAACCATTGGATCACTTGCAACTCTTTAAAATCGAGAGCCTTGTTCTTGTTCTCCTATTGCAGGAAGATGAAAATTGTGTTGGTCAATATGTATGT